>NT_176644.1:1722414-1798671 GCF_000188095.3 Bombus impatiens
TTGCCTTCGTCTTCGTCGTTGTCTTCGCGAGCGGGGCTCGACCCGGCTTGCGCGTTTCGCAAAGGCACCTTCTAGAAATAGAACGCCCAAATAATTTGCCTCGGATTACCAGCGACGCGACGCTACCTCTCTCTCTCTCTCTCTCTCTCTTTCTCTCTATCTCTCTCCCTCTCTCCTTTTCCCTCCTCTTTTTCTCTCTTTTTGAACGTCTTCGATGCATCGATTTTTAAAAACGTTCCTTCCTCGATTATTTCTCCATGTAGATATTTCTCGTAGGTTTCAAAATATTTTGTTTCGTCGATTCTTTAAACGCGCAAACGCGTAAAAAGGCAATGGTATGCCAAACATCTTCAGAAGTCTACGAATATGTTTACCCGATGAACTCAGCTAATAACCTTTAAATAGATTCGTACGCTAAGGCCCACTAAGTGACCGGTTGGTTTGGTAAATACAGGCGACGATCGTCGTTGTCACAAAGCGGCGAGCGAGGCGTACGTTCTGAAATTGACGATGTCGAAGAACCGGGGAGACGTCGGATTAACGCGAGAGCACGATCTATAAATCCCGCTAATGGTTACCGCGATGAAATGGCAAACTTCGTTAAAGCAATTACTCGCGATTAATTTGTAATTGCGTCGGGTGGGAGCGTTTGACACCGGTAAACTCGTATTTCTCTCCTTTCCGAGAAACTCGAGGGCGGCCGGACGTCGTATTTGCGGCCTCATAAAATAAACGGAGCACGTGCTGCTAAGAAGGCCAAGTTCGAAATGTCGATTGTAAGATAAAACTGTTGAACGTTCGAACAGAATCCGCTTGAGTTTCGCGATCGTTTGGCGAAAAGCGCCCTTAAGGCACACCGTGTTTTAAGTTATATGTCACCTCTTCGTTAACAGGTGGTTAGTTGAAATATTTCCTGATCGATGATTTATCGCGTACGTTACAGGTCGCTCTTAAAATACGTATTCTCTTGCTCAACGATAATAAACACGAACGCGTGTACGTACACCGAGATGCTGGAAAATTTACAACGCCGATCGACATAACATCCGGCATGATATTTCGTAATTAGAGTCATTGAATAAAATCGACGTCGAAGTAAACTCGAAGAAAGTTGAAAATTCGCTGGAAAGTCACGGCGATAGTAGCCAAAAGCTTCTCGTGTTACAGTACGCTTAGTCGCCAAAACACGGTGGCGACGACGGTCCGCGCGTTTCGCACGTAGTTGGCAGCGATTTCTACCGATGCGCGTGAAATAATTTGGCGTTTGTTAGGCTATTACGTAATCCCCACTTACAGTCCATTATGGCGAAAAAAAGACAGTTCTCGTGATCGTTGAATACGTTCAAAGAATTAAATAGCTCAGGCTCCTGTTATTTTCGAGATTTCGTCATGGCCGCTAAACGTCACGGTGATCGGCGTAGCTACTCGTTGAATAGAATTTCATTGAATTTTATCGTCCACGCGAGTTTTTTTTACGATAGCCGATTTTTACTACGCAAGAATTATCTCAGTATGTTTGTAAATTGCGTAATGTTTGTAACACACCTATAGTAATAATCGGTCGAAGACGAAGTCTTTATCGTCGTACGTCGATATCATACGTCGATAATGACAATTCATTGGCGCAATAAGTTTGAACGATTTCCAGTCGCCTTATCCGAGCTATCTGATAATCGTAATAAAAAATACTGACGATTTTTCACGCTTATTGAAACGGGCAGATCGATAGATAGCCAGAAGAAAGCCACGATAGTCGCATCAGGCGCTGAAAGACCGGAATGTCGATGCGTAAAGCACGATTGTTCGAAATTGAACGCGTTCCTATCCATCTAACGTTCTATCGAACTTGGAAAGATCCATTGCGACGTATCCACGTTGGAAATTTCGAAGCAATTAGTAAACACCGCGAACGCGTTAAAGAATATGTCGGCTAAGATAAAAAAAAAAAGCTTACCTTTTGTACGACGAGCGGTGTGCCAAAATCCTTGCCTCCTTGAAGACGAAAGCCCCAGGGGGATCCGTCGAATCTGGAGAGTTTGACGTTGATCAGCTGGGCCATATCACTATCTTTTCTTTGAGCGGTTGATAAAAACTGAATCCTCTATGGGCGACGAACAATGCGAAGAAGTACGAAACAAGTTGGCTGGATCGTCGATACGTCAGCGAGACCGATTTCCTATCTGTTACGACTGAGTTCGAAACTAAAGGCAGAATATGCACGTTGCACCGGTCACGGTTGACGGCTGCCTTTGCGAGGCGAAATCGCGCGGTTGGGAGAACGGCACGTACGTTCCTGAAGAACGCGCAGACCGGAGTAAAGGTACGGTACAGCAGACGTCGAGGACGGTCAGTCGGGCAGCGGGGCCTGCCTGGCTGCCTTCCTTCCATCCGATTCGGCTTTGCCGCGGTTCTGGCCAGGGGCGGGGATAGGGATAGAGACCTAACACGCGGGTAGGAACGAGACCGCGATCCAGAATTATTCGGGGAGGGAGTGAATGGAAGGTGCGACAAAGAGGAAGCTCCACGTTTCCACGCGCGAAGGAAAGAAACTACCAACGAGATGCATATATCTGTTTCGACTGTGTATCGCGGCCATTAGATACAAAGGGCAACGATGATGCGGGAGACGATGACGCGGCCACGGGGAACGATGATTTTCGATTAAAATCGGTGAACGGTAGATGCCTGGAAAAGTACGACGCGACGAAAGACGATCTTGGGCAAACGTAGAAGAAACGATAATTACGGGCTCTTGCCAGATCGTCCGAGACGATGGATTTACAAGAACGGAGATGGTCGCGACGAAGAACGATAACGAGGAGAAGAGAGGAACAGAGGTTTGCGGAGCCGGAAACAGGGGTTGATAGGGTAGCCAGCGGAGTGGAAGAAGGTACGGAAATGACCTCTTTCGCGAACGAGGAGGAACCGTCGTAAAGAAAGAAAATGGAGAAAGGAAGGAAAGATAAGAATGAATGAGCTAGAACCGAAATGCGAAAGGGAGGGGTACCGGGGAAGGAAGTAAAAGAGAAGAGACGAAAAGCAGACAAGGATAAAGAAGGATACGCGGTTGTGGTGGTGGTATCAGGATGGCATTCCCGACGTTTCGTTTCTTCTTTTTTCCTCCATTGTACCTTTCTTTCCCCCGCAGCGCCGATTCCTACCGCTCCATCTTCTGTCATTGCTCCCAATGCTTCGACCATGAAGAGAAGCACCTTGCTCGCCACACTGTCCGCCCATGTACTTCTCTCTGCGATAATTTATTCTCGATTGTACTTCGAACAACGCGATCGACCGATTAGCCTGCACTGCAATCACACACTACCGTCTCGCTCTTTCTATACGATATCGAACGAAACTTTTATCGCTTGTAATTTGAAAACCACGACATAGCAAGATTCTATATTGAAGGATCGAGCATCGATACCGACTGTTGCGACGATATTTCTTCTGAAAAATTGTCCATTAGCCGATTGCCGGGTCTCTTCCGGTCCCAACTAGATGTGAGATACTCGTACTTCCACTCGGACAGCGTTTAACTCGGATCATCGATGGAGAGGAAAGATATTCTGAAAGGAATACTTTACGAAAACTTGGAGAAAAACTTAAAAAAAACACACGACAATTCGAGAATGACAGGTTCGAGTGGAATTAGGATGAAGCTAAAGTTGCCGATGAAAATATGACAAGATATACGCGAATATCAAGGATAGGTGGACGGTTGGTTCGGCCGAGGAACGTTATCTCATAATCGTGGCTCAAAGTCACAGCACGAAGCAGAATCTGAAATGCATTCGGCTGCGCGACCGGATGAGCCTAGATTTTCGTGCTGTCGAGAGTGGCTGCATTTTCTGCGCCGGTGGCGGTCACGAGGGCGCGAACTAGTTCGTGAATCATGCCTAGAATGCTTTACATAAATTGCTCGGGACCGACGTCACGTTCTCGGACCCTAAGCATGAGACGACTACCGCGTAGGACAGAGAAAGAGAGAGGAGAAAGAACGTTCGTTGGCCACGGCAGAAGTGACTCAGCCCCCTGTACGCATGCGGGACACGGTTCGGAACAGAGTCGGAAACTCCGGAAAGGTGAAAGTATGCGCGACTCATCCGCGAGTCGAGCCAACTCGTGTCCTCGGATATCCTATTGCGCGAAAGGATCTTGCGTAAAGCGCGCCAATCATTCGGATTACTGCGTCGAAATGGAACGATCGAATCATCGCTTCGATGAGAAACTTTGCCTCCGACTGCGACGTCTTCTTGCGCGATTCCGTGAATTTTTTATGACGAGGCTGATTATCGTGTTTCGACAACCTACTTTACGCGTCGAGGTACTAAAATACCGACACTCGTGGAAGAAAGATAGACGGAAGGATGGTATTCGTTGAAATGACGTTTTACGAAAAAGAATCAATCCTTTTATTAACGCTCAATCCGTATAACATGTATATACGACACGCACACGTACTTAATAATTAACCTTATGTTTTATATTTGATACTTTCGATCGCAGCGCACGTATTCCTATCTTTTTCCTCTTTTTCCTTCGTCGTTTCTTAAGTATCGTTCGGCCGTACGTCGGTTAGTTGCGTCCGATCGCTATTTATTCGATATCTTCATGGCGCAAGAAAGAATTCTATTCTTTCATCGTCGATGTCTCGTGGGTTCAGTGACTGACGCTTCGAGTGCTCCTGTCATCCGCGATGCTCAATGCTGGAGACTTCTGAAATAAAAAGACACGCAGCACCGCTTTGAGATCGGCCCTCGAATATTTTTCTTTTCTTTCTTTAACGACCGGAAAAATTCTTTAGATCTTATCGGATACGTACGACCCTCTCGATTATGTCTTCCGCGGCGTTTACTTTGGCAGGTCTAGCTGGAATTCCTCGTTTCGGTTCTCGCTCCATCTTATGAATCATCTTATAGACGCTCGAGTTCATTAAGTGATCGTAGTTCGGTAGATTCGTTTTCTCGTACTTTTTGAAGTTCACTCTGCGTTCATAAATCACAAAGATTACTAATAGTTCCACCAAGATAATTAATCACGTAACCTGCATCGTCGTTCTTCTTGCTGTAACTCTCGGTGAAACGAAACCACATACTTTCAGACGTACGCGCGTAAATGCACGAAGCAACCGCATTGCGTTATTAAATCATTATCGTAGGAATGCAAATTCACGCGAAATTGATAAAAAGTTAAGCTTACCCTAGAGCTCTGCCTCGAATCACTTCCGCCTGGGAAGATAAAACCTCGGCAATCATTTCGTCATTGAAGAAATCATTCGGACACCTCCATCTGCGGCCGCGCGTAAGTTCGACCTGCTTAGCCTGGGGCCAGAGATCTTGCGAACGTTTTCTCCCTCGTTGCTTTACTCTCTGCTGCAAACGTACGAAAAACATCATTCCACGATCCATAGCTATTTAAATTAATCGTTTCTTCACGATCCAGGAATGCTTTTGACACGGGGTTACGAAGGAATCCGCGTGCTTCCCGTTCAGACGTTCGATGGAATGTACGTGGCACAGATAACTTCATCTTCACGAAGTGTAAGGATACAATTAGGGAAACAAATTAGTGTTTCTCACGTTAAGTTATTAAATTTTTAGGTTCGTGTTCTTTTTTCTTTTTTGTTTCTTTTTTTTTTTCTAGGATAACTCAAAAAAGAGAGATGCATTCTTTGATATTTGTCGAAGAACGACGAAATTCTCCAATACATCGATGCGATTAAGATAAAGTACAGGATGCTGGAATATGCTAGATGACACAGTGTAAGAACAAGAGTTACTGCACATTCAATCTACATTCCGTATCATTCTCTAGAATACCTGCAACTCCTGAATAACTTGATCTTTTGCCGATAGATTTGGATCTGGTTCGAAACTGCCTATAATACACATCGCCTTGTTTCCGTTATCTTTCTTTCACGATAGTGGTTTGTAAAGATCGTTTTATCGATCGATGCGACGACGAGTTTGTTTAAATATTTACCATGAGAAGAAGGTGCAGGGCTCGGCGATTTCAAAACCTTCGTCTCGTAAGAAACGACAAATTTCTTCACTCTGCTTCCTTCTTCGCTCTTTACGGACAGAGTTCCTTCCAGTTCCTGCGTCTCCGTCTCTTCGTCGTCTTCCTCGCTGGCACGAACGATTTGCACGTGTTCGTCGGAATAGGCCGAGTACGAAATATCTTCGGTGTACTCGGTCACATCGTGCTCCTCCGTTTCCTCCAGTTCCTCGTGTTCCTCGTCCCGTTCTTCCGATTCTTTCGCCTCCTCCGCGTCTTCTTGCGCTTCTGAAAAATCAAACGAACGAGCCCATCGTTTCATCGGACAACTCTAGAGCGATAACTATGCCGAAAGAGTTTCGAGTTATGCGAGGAAGGAACGCGAATGGCTGGCAAATCGAATCGAAGGCAGTCTGGTCGGTTTCGCAACGAAACGTCGGTTAGGCCGGACGTAGTTGACGCTTGGCAGCTCTTCAAAAGTCGCGAACGCGTAAAATTTGAAAATATGCGTGTGCGTAGGCTGGCACGAGATACCGATCGAGGCTTATTCGCTCGAAAATGTAATCTTAGAGAGCGAGCATACCTCGTCGCCCCTCGTCGTTGTCAGTGGCGCCGTTTTGCACGCCGCTCAGCTCCATGATCTTCTGCAGTTGCTCCGACACGATTCTCAGGTGACTCTCGATCTCGCTCGGTAGCTGCTTCAACGCCAATAACTGTCGTTGAACGTTCTCCAGCTGTTTCTCCAGGTTAATCTCCGTACTGACAAGCTCCTTGATCTTCTCTTTATCGACTTTCGCTGCCACGTTCGCCATCTCTTTCTCGATCTCGCTCAGAATAGATCCCTGTGTCGTTCGCTCCTGCTGCGTTTCCTCCTCGTGAACGCTCGCGACCTCGGCGTTCCCCTCGTCGCACGCTATCGTTTCTTCCGGTTGCTGCTCGGTTTCGCTTTCCTCCGGCTTCGATTCGGCTTTCGACTCGGCTTTCGATTCGGGACGCGACTCGAGCTCGCGTTCTTGATCCGATCTACAGCCGCTTGGCTCTGGAGTGGCCGATGGTGTCGCCTGAATTCAGACAACAAACTATGTACAGAGTATACAGGGCTCGTGGATGGTGAACGGTGAACGTTCGTCCGGTCTGTCGTGCAAAGACACCGGATCGAAGTGCATACGGAACGCTTTTACCACCTGCGTCGCGTTGTTACGCTAATTTACCTGTTATCGCTTAACGAGCGAATCGGTTCTTTCAATCGCGTCGTTCAATCTCGAGTTACGTATGCACCCGCGATCCATTCGTCATCGTTTCTGGAAAACAGAATGGGATTTTGGGGAGAATCGTGATCCCGGGCGAAACGCAGCGTCCTAATTGCTTCATTTCGATATTAAGGGAATTATTATCGAGAATTTTAGCATTGGGTTTAGCATCCAGATATACGCATTTTATTTCGAATGTACTTTTCTCTCGACAATCCATCGTGAGTACATTGACATTGAGGTAATTATACGTAGATATTACATGCATCGATCTGCGCGTGCATGATAACGCGAGATTTCTGTACACTCGTTAGACTAGATATCAATGGATCGACGTGCGAGCGCGATCACTGAACTTCTTTAAGTACATACTACGTTACGTATACTTGCAGGACCGTGCATTTTACCATGCATTACCTTAAACGTATGCCACGTCTCTTTCGTCAGCTGGTTAAATAAAATATGTAACGTTTAACGGACAAACTACTTTCACAATTTTTCCCGCGAAAGACAAGTTTAGTTTATGTGTTTCTTTTTTTTCGATGGATAAATTCTCGTTGTCCGGCTGCTGCACGGCCCTGGAAACAAGTATAATTGGCTATCTCTAGTTACGAGAGAAAGGTTACGGTTACATTGGACAGAAGATACAACACACACTTTTACGAACGACGAACACTTTTTCATTTTTTTTATACGTTTACAGATGGTCCATGATGATCTAGCGTCTGTTAGGGATGTCCTAGAACAAGTGATGTCGTTTTAAATCTAAACATAATCGTAATCATTAATAGTACCGTCTCGAATCACCTTATCTAAATAGACGTTGATTAGACTGTTTACTCGATACGAATATTACTTGTACATGTACAGCAAAATGATCGAGGTACAAGGGACAAACGCATATGCCACTAATCTAGTGAAATCCACGTCTATACGATTCGTTAGACCCTCGTAAAGAATAGTGGGCACGAAAGATAGCCTACGACCGTCACGATCGTTATCCTGCATCATCTTTTTATCGTTAATCGTTCGATCGACCGATTCTCTGGTCAACTTCGTAGGAAGCCAATTAAAGAGATAGCTGCCGAAAGTATCGGAGATGTTGGAAGAGCCGGCAGATATGCTACCTCTGGATGATCTTGAGAGTCGTCTACTGCCACGGTGAAAAACCTCGGCCGAGATAAAGTCTTTGGAGGAACGGATCAAATTGGAAAGGACGTCGTCTTCTTTCATGGACGACACGGGCGCGTCGGTTTGGCGCGAGTTCAAGGACGAACAGCCTGGAATAACGACGGAAGAATCGGGAATACCTCGGACAACCTGGCAGCCAATGTATTTTACGATTAAACCAAGAGCGTCCAAGTGGTTTTTAAGGATACGTTCGACGTAACGAGTTCGAGCGAAAAATTTCTTCCTCGACGACGAGACAACGGTCGGGCGTGCCGAGAAACGATCGCGAAGATCCTGCAAATCGAAGAATACGTTTTCCAACAGATACGTCTCTAAATAACGACCTTTCGTTTTAATCGTTGTCGAGCTTCTCCTTCTGTCTCTCCTGTCAATATCCTTCGAACACGCTACGTCTTTGACATAGTTGATCAAACGGACAAGATTGCGCGAAAGAATGCGCCGAATGTAATGACCTTTGAAGTACAAACGTTTATCAATTTGTGACTTGGGTTTTATAGAATTTCCGATGACCGTCGAATATCCTTGCTCGAAATATTTCAGAATGTCGGAAGGAAGGCGAACCGCGACAAAGTTTCCGCTTCGAACAAGTATTTTCTCCGCGTAACGAGTTTTTCTCAATTTGATAAGAGAGATTCCTCTGTTTGATAACAGCCTATCGAATAATTTGCTGGAGGAAAAGCCATCGGTCTTCTCGAACAATCCGTCGATCATTCGCCTCATCCAATTATCCTCTCGTTTCAAGTACGTCTCAAGGTAACGACCTTTGATCCTGGATTTCGAAGATTTCTCGATGCTACAGCGACGTGGAAGTTGTTGAAGCTGGTCCATGCCGCGACCGCTCGATCGCACAGCGTCGCTTTCCTGGAACCGTTCCCTGAACGAAGGCCTTACTTTAATCGCTTTCTTAACGTCACCGTGGCTTTTCTTTCCGAACAAACACCTTCGGAAGTAATGTCCTCTCGTACACAAGCTCTTCGACTTGCACTTCGTCGGCGCGCGTCGCGCTAACGCTAACGCCTTCTCTCTGCGTTTCGATAACTGTACCGGGCATGTAACATCCGATCCCAAGTTCGTACGAGTTTCAGGTTCGATATCGAGAGAAGACCGCCGACTCTGGCAAATCTCGATCGGAAGTTCGAGACATGGAGAGGACGACACCGTGGAACGCGCGACGATTGGTTCGAGCGTTTGTTGCGAGCATAAACTATCATCGAGCGGTATGGACAAAACGATCGACGAATCGTTTCCCTCGATTTTCGTCTCCGTTTCGATATTTTCCATGTTTACCTCGGGAGTAGGTGGTTCCGGAGTACTTGCGTCCTCAGGTTTCAGCAGACCCTTCTCTAGTAGTCGGTCGGTCACGCTCCGCTTTTTCTGCTTCTTTATCACCACTTTGTACGACTCGACTTCTGTCTCTTCTTGTTCCTCCTGTTTCTTACGGGGCGTCGGTATCGGTCTTTGCGGTTTTTGCAGAAACACCGAGGTACGTCTCAACTGTTCGACCAAAGGTGGTTCGGCTGTGGCGATATTCTGAAGTTCTTCGATCACCTTCGATTGTTTCAGAGCAGTGACGCGGGGCTTGAGTTTCTTAAAGTTCACCCTGAAATGCGTACGTTATTAGAAACTCGCCGATAACATAATTCTTCATCATCCGTTTTTAACGATAGGAGAAGGAGGACAAGTAAAATAACCGAACGTATACCCCAAAACGCCTTTGTCGGTCAAAAGTTCCTCTTCTTCGAGGATCAATTGCGCGATCTCGTCGTCCGTAAGATTCTGATTCGGTACGATCTCGCTGTTGGCGTCCTTAGGCTTGTCCGGCAGTGGTTCCACTTCTGGCTTCACCTCCTCTTCGCCCGGCTTTACTTCGCACGTTATTTCCTCGTGCCGCTCGATCACAGTTTCCCCTTTCAGTATTTGCTCTGGGAAAACAGGTGGCAAATCTGCGAGCTAACGAACGCGTTTATGAAGGCCGATCGAACAGGCAAAAAATTTGAATTTTCAATCGAAGAAAATATTCGAGCAACGTCGAATTTATGGACATTGTCCTAAGATACGTACCGGAATCTTATAGGGCACGATGTTCTCTTCGGACAACGCCTCCACAGCCTTCAGCGAATCTTCTTCTCTGCGTAACACAGTCGTGCCTGATTAATAGTGTTTCGAATTGAAATGTTTCGATCGATCTGTCACGCGTGGTCTGTACACTGTTCCGCGAACAGCGATCTTCTAGGTGAGTGGAATTGGAACGGGCAACGAATTTAACTGCTTTTTGAAGCTTAATGCGAGCCGGTTCACGCGCGAAAGGGTAATGAGGGATCGTGGAACAAATGTGTGCGGTGTAAATGCCAGCAATAAAATCGCCAACCAATGATAAACAGATTTCATTCTGGGTCACCTATTTATAAGTGTTGCAATTCTCGTTACCACACGTTGCCCGTACGCTGGGATATTCTTGCTGCGACGCGTTATAATAATGCGTACGATATATACAGGGACATCGATACGTTTTTCCCATCTTTCTCAATCTTTTTCCTTTTTCGTTAAAATATTACCGATAATTCGTCTAATAAGTTGCCGTGTAATGTAAATTTCGGTAGCGTTCATCGAAGGATGTTCGTCGTGAATCACGAGGTACTCGAAATAAAGTTGCAGTTAAAAGTAGTTCAAGTTAAGCTTGCCCTCCAAGCGGGTCGATTCGGTGTAACGATACAGCGTGTCGTTGACATTGATATCGAATTGTTTTCATGGCTAGCTAGTAGATCTACTTTCGGTAGAAATCCAACTACTCTCTTCGAGGAGTCGATGGATTCTCTTCTGTGCACCCCTTTTAGGTAAGTACTTACCTCTGTACACCCAGAACAAAATTATTCCCTGCTCGCATTAGTTCCTCGTGTGCCTGACCGTGGGTCAAGCTACTGATGGGTTGATCGTTTAATCTCACTACAACATCGCCGACTTTCAAACCCATACATTCCGCCAGGCTTCCCTCTGTCACCTAAGAAATATTTCTAAATCGATTTCCATTTTTATTCGATTTACGTATCGCTAAAATTTATGTAAAGATTGAAACTCGTTAGAATCATACGATTCGAGAATAATTATCAATGCGTTTCAATATGCAACATGTATGTACATATATTTACAATTACGGTTGCACTTTCACTTGAAATACCGCAGAGTCGGTAATGCAGGTATTTCTACCAATTCTATCTTAGAATTATTCTACCTTACCGATGTTTCTAAAACATCGGTATCATGAAATACTCCTGCAAGTATGCAACCTATTATACTTTCGTGCATTAGATTACACGAACGTTTATTGCGCAGTAATCTAGGTAAAATGCACGTGTATCAGTTTCTTGTTAATTATTCATCGACTATTTAAACTAAAAGCTATTGCTTATCTATATGTCTGTATACATTTGAATGAATATATTTAAGCAATAAAAAGATAATATCTGGTATATAATATAAAGTACGTACTCTGATCACAGTCAGCGGTTGTGGAAAGTCGCTTCCACCCGCCAATCGAAATCCCCATGGTGTGTTGTCAAATTTTGTGAATTTTATGCTGATAGCCATGTCGTTCTACATCTGAAATTCACGTTTTCGCAATAACATTAAACCGAAACAGTCTGCGGCACTTGAACTAGTACGTCATTAACTTCGAAGAAATTAGTGTCTAAACCGATTTCCGTGCCGATTTAATCGATTACAATGCAAACGAGTGCAAGTTAATTATTACGTGAGAGTGAATTTTGTACAGTTGTTTCACGGACCGTACTAGGTGTCCGAGTTGCCCGAAATTATGCGCATTCAAATTTCGAAGAATCTGCAGAGAGCTTCCCATCACGAACAGTAAGTTTAAGAAAGTATAATTTACGTGAATTAATAAGAATTTTGACATTGACATTCTCAAAGTTATCAATTAAGGAAAACGATACCACATTGAATGAGACATACAATGATTTATATGGACCAACGGTAGAAAGAATTCGCATTCAAAAGTTTTCCTAAATTTCATTCTCGTTACGTAACGCTGATATAAAAAAGTGACAGGAAACAAACGATTAATATTTTTAAGACTTGTGGTAATTCTATAGTATTCCCGATCGGTTTCCGAGTATCGACGACGTTTCGAATTAAATCTACTTTCCCAAATTTACTTTTCGGCGATTAAAAAATAAGAAAAAATAAAAAGGAAAGCGTTTGGAACGCGGCGGCAACCGAGAGGAATTCGTAGTATGTACACGGAAGTGGCCGCGCACCGGCCGAAACGAATATAGTTTAGTTAGTGCGCGAATTTACAGAATGATTCATGGTTACTTGCCAGTAAGTTGCGCGAGTAATCACTGAAGAATCGTTGTATCACGATGCACGCTGAATACACACCGAGGAAAATTACTATATCACTGGATTCATGAATCGGAAGCGCGCGGCCAACAACCGGACCGGTCGATACGGCGGAAGAACCGATCGAACGAACCTGGCCAACTCTTCAACACGCACAAAACGGTGTCACGATAATGTTTGCCAGAAGGCGATCGTAGCTACCGACTTCAACTCCACAAATACACGGCCTCTTCTCTCCTCAACCTCCCGTCCCCTGTTCCCCTTGTTATCCAATCGTAAAACAGTAGGAAGCAGGCTCGATCTATTTACTGATCGATTTATTTAGATTCGGGGCCTCGATTTCTTCCTTGTTCCACGGACTCTTTCGCTCTCGCTGTTACTCTTTCGTAAAGTAACGATATCTATCCTTCTCTGTGACAAAGAGACCGAACAACCTTTTTTCATAATTTCGCGCCGAGATCAGAAGAACCGCGAATCGATTTAAAAATCGCAATGCACTCCTGCCATCTATCAACGTATTGAAAATGTCTGAATTCAGTTCTTTGCATTAAACGCGCGAAACTCATCGGTGCAAATTTTAAATATAAGAATTAAGAGACAAATTAATCGTTATGTTACTTACAAAATTGTTATATTTTACGACAATAATGTAATTTATATTTATGTGTCGTGTGATACGTTATATGCGTATCTGCATCAAATACTTGCGACTTAAAGTAAGTATGTATAAACTATATACATACTTAATGTAGGAGTACTATAAGTATATAAACACTTAATTGACAAACAAATTAAAGTAAAAAGATATATGGAGTATGAAAAATATTATAATGTAGATTTTATTCTAATCGACGTAAGCTCACTGTAATCGTTCAAAGCCTATCTTTCGATTAAACATAAAATCATACATGATGACATGGCGGACATTAATCTAAGGCAAACGTTAGAAACGTAAACTTTAGAAATGTAATTAAACGTTGATCTTTTATGTATAATTTATTCCATTTATCAATATACCTACATTTTTGGAACATAAATGATCTTCATTAAATATGATATGATATTGTAAAAATTTATAAAAAGCAACGTATAATCTGTATTACGGTTATAATGTATAATTTATTCTCTTCTTTTTTTATCATTCATATACTAACGATCAATTGATACGATTACATCACAAGAAACGATTATTCGATCGAAAATCTTTTTTTCGCTAATCATTTTCTAAGTTGATAAAAGCATAATACACACTCTCATAATAAATAGCGAATATATGACGTTTGCGCTGACAGATGTCAGTAGTTCGCAAATTTGTTATGCCTATATGTAAGTACCATTTATACTACATACAACATGAAAGTAGCATGTATATACGTTAAAACATAATAATGCTGTATCATAAAAGTAAAAATTTAGTTAAATATTAAAGTGCGCATAATTTAAGGTGTTCAGAAATTTACATGGAACGATATATCAAGTAAGTATTACCAGTATTACACTTACAAGTTTTAAGAAAAGCTAGGTATGTAATTTATAGCTTCATTTAACATTTTATGCTTTTAAGTAGGTGCCTATTATAACATATTTATAAATTACTATCTTTTAGTAATTATGATATGCCAATATCTAAAAATTTCTGTCATTCACAAATAAACAAACAAATGAATATTATTATCGGCTATACGCATATATGATATTTAAAGTATTTATTTAATGGTTAATAACAGTCAACAAAAGTAGCTACAAGAATACTTCCAGCCTATAATTGACTGCAGTATCTATGGAAAATGGTGGATATAAAAAATAATATAAATAAATCATACGAGTCTAATCATGAATCAAGAACCAGAATTAACAGTTCTGATACTGTGGCATCAACACCTTCTTCGTCGTCTGATTATATGACAGGAGAAGCAGATGATAGTTCAGACAGTAAAGCTGCTATACCTTTTAGTTTAAAATCAGTGGAAACTGTACTTTCATTATCTAAGGTATGAAATAATTTATATAAATATAATATAACAGATATTGTAATAATTCTTTGTTTTGTTTAATTATATTTCACTTCTAGGCTACTTCTGAAGAATATCTTAAAGATATGATAGAAAAATGTAAGCAAATGGTCTTAGAAAGTGCAGAATGTTCTGATGAGCGAAAATGGCTTGTTAGACGATTAATTGAATTACGCTTAAGAGTACAAGAATTAAGAGAGACATCAGAAGAAAATTTGCTTGAAACAGAAGTCATTTTAGGACATCATTTAGTACCACAAAAATATTATATAACTACTTCTGGGCCTGTATATTGTGATCATTGTAGTGGAGCTATTTGGACCATGCTCCAATCATGGTATATGTGTAGCGGTAAGACTTGTTAAAATATAATTTATTGTCTTTAAATGTGGGTTTCCATGATGTTTAATTTTTACAATATTATTATAGATTGCAAATTTTGTTGCCATTGGAAATGTCTAAATAATATATGTAGAGTGTGTGTTCATGTAGTTGCTAGTGAAGCTGGTGGTTATACTTACACAAAAGATATTTGTCCTGAACAGGGTTTATCAAGTCAGAAATACAGATGTGCTGAATGCAAAGTTCGAATAACATTTAGTAAGTATATTCATTAATAAACACATTATAAGTGGTATATTATTAGATTGAAATAAACTCACTTTAGAAAAGAGTAACTTTCTATGTACAAGAGATATTCTACATTGTTGTGATGTAGATAAACCATATTTTTATTACAAGCTTTCTCAAAAGGACTATCTTTATCTTGTTTTGGCAGTCCATTTAAAAATACAGGTAACATACATAAGGGAAATTTTTGCAAATATGGGTTACAAATGAAAACATTTTTTTTTATGTATTAATATTTCCTTTAAAATACGTTATTTGTAAATATAGAATCAGCATGGATTGAACCCCGTCTTTGTGACTATAGTGGATTGTATTATTGCCAAAGATGTCATTGGAACACTGCAATGGTAATTCCTGCAAGAGTGATTAGAAATTGGGACATGGAACCAAGATTTGTTTCTCGTGCCGCTGCACAGCTTTTAACACTTTTAGAAGAACGTTCTGTTTTGTTACTTGAAGAATTAAATCCGAAATTATTTACTTTAGTTCCAGATCTCTCTGTAGTGAAGGTAAATTAAATGATTATGACTTTGCATTAGAAAAGCAAAGAGTTTTATTAATTAAAAATAAATAATAAACAGAGGATGCGGGAGGAAATGCAGATGATGAAACATTACTTAGTTTTATGTCCAGAAGCTAATAAACAAGGATTACCATGGAAAATTGGAATACGCACTCATATGATAGAAAACTCGGGAAATTATTCGATTAAAGATCTCGTTGATCTTAATAATGGAGTACTTTTGGAAGAAATTCGTACTGTGTATGATACTATGCACACTCACATCACAGAACAGTGCGAATTATGCAAAGCGAGGTAAACTTCAATGATCGAAGATACTCTGTCTAAGTTATTTTATAACTAAGCCGCTAAATGTTAATGTACAGAGGTCATTTATGCGAATTGTGTGGTAATGATGAAATTATATACCCGTGGAATGCAAGTTCTATCACTTGTCGTCAGTGCTCGGCTGTTCATCATCGTGCATGTTGGTCGAAACAAAATCACTGTTGTTCACGATGTACAAGGCTTCAAAAGCGACGTGCTTTGCAAGATAAACAAACTCTGGACACAGATGATATTACGGAAAATGGATCGAATGCGAATGAATCGCTAAGTGATGCAACATAAACGCTAAATACAGTCGTGCTTATTGTGATTTGTGTATATATATATATATATATATATATATATATATATATATATCAATAAGCACGACTGTATTTAGCGTTTATGTTGCATCACTTAGCGATTCATTCGCATTCGATCCATTTTCCGTAATATCATCTGTGTCCAGAGTTTGTTTATCTTGCAAAGCACGTCGCTTTTGAAGCCTTGTACATCGTGAACAACAGTGATTTTGTTTCGACCAACATGCACGATGATGAACAGCCGAGCACTGACGACAAGTGATAGAACTTGCATTCCACGGGTATATAATTTCATCATTACCACACAATTCGCATAAATGACCTCTGTACATTAACATTTAGCGGCTTAGTTATAAAATAACTTAGACAGAGTATCTTCGATCATTGAAGTTTACCTCGCTTTGCATAATTCGCACTGTTCTGTGATGTGAGTGTGCATAGTATCATACACAGTACGAATTTCTTCCAAAAGTACTCCATTATTAAGATCAACGAGATCTTTAATCGAATAATTTCCCGAGTTTTCTATCATATGAGTGCGTATTCCAATTTTCCATGGTAATCCTTGTTTATTAGCTTCTGGACATAAAACTAAGTAATGTTTCATCATCTGCATTTCCTCCCGCATCCTCTGTTTATTATTTATTTTTAATTAATAAAACTCTTTGCTTTTCTAATGCAAAGTCATAATCATTTAATTTACCTTCACTACAGAGAGATCTGGAACTAAAGTAAATAATTTCGGATTTAATTCTTCAAGTAACAAAACAGAACGTTCTTCTAAAAGTGTTAAAAGCTGTGCAGCGGCACGAGAAACAAATCTTGGTTCCATGTCCCAATTTCTAATCACTCTTGCAGGAATTACCATTGCAGTGTTCCAATGACATCTTTGGCAATAATACAATCCACTATAGTCACAAAGACGGGTTTAAAAATTCGTATCTATATATTCTATAATATATATGATATCTCAGCATCTATTTTAAATAATAGGAGATAGATATTTTTAAGTAAATCTGTTATTTTCTCATAAGTGGATTACTAATTATAATTCGCGAGCGAACGAACAATTCAGATAAAATTATTTTATACATTATTGTTGATACAGCATTTGATAAAAAATCTGTTGTCCAAAAAAATGATAGGTAATATTTTTCTTGAAGTTACTCTTTACTAAATTAATTTTTAACAGCAACATTTCTTTCTGTTCGTTTTTAATCAAAATCTAATTGCTGATACGTTACTATCTCTGTAAAATTCAATACAATTAAGGAAAACTTTACCGTTTACGTAGTAAGAACGTCACATAAAATGATAGAAAGATAATTGTTACATCACGTATTTCCTAATCGTGTTCTACGAGTAGAAATATCATGATTTTTACAATCTATATATTTTTATTATGTACCACGGTCACTTTGGCCCTTGAATCTGATTCTAATTCAATAACATTAAAAGAAACATATATTACTTCAATGGAAAAGTCAATTCAAATACTAATAAACTCCGAACAAGCGATCCATAAGAAAATTGTGAGTATTAAAAATTATTTAAAGGCACTGGCATCTGATATGCTCCCCAAGAATGAAAATACACAGAAAAAATCAACAATTGGTGATGTTTTTAACTCATTCAAATCCAAAATTAAGGCAATATTTCCAGGTATGTAATATTATTTAATATTTTTTTTAATATAAATAAGTTGATAATGTAAATTTTAGGAACATACTGGTGTGGTGATGGTAATGTATCTCCAAATGGAGAAGACCTTGGACTTTTTGATAATACAGATGCTTGTTGTAAAACACATGATCTTTGTTTGGAGAATATTTCAGCAGGGGAAAAACGAGAAGGACTTTTAAACAATGGTATATTCACAAGGTAATTAATACTTTACGTTAGATTAATTGAAAGGGACTAAAAAACATATTCTATGTACAGGTCATCATGTGAATGTGATAGAGCATTTTATCGATGTCTTAAAGAAGCTCATAACATTTTTGCTACTAATATTGGAAAAACCTATTTTAATGTTTTAAGACCCCAATGCTTTCAGGCAGATTATCCTATTGTAGACTGTAAAAAATACACAAGGTAATATATTTCATAGTTCCTTCAATTGTTTGTACAAAATATTTTTAATATGATTTGTTATCCTTAAATTTTAGACATCGATTGATAAATAACAAATGTGATGAATATAATTACAACTTCTCACTGCCACAAATAATGCAATGGTTTGATAATCCAGATTTTTAATAATCTTTAGTTAATTGAATAATATAGTGTAAGTAACTTGTAGCAAGCTGTTGCTATATTAAGTTAATTTTTGTACTAGATGAAAATATTAAAGAGTAGAATGTACTTGTTACCACTGAAACAAATATTAGCGCTTAATGAAATGCTTGTTATAGTTAGAAATGTTCAAATTCAAGTGTTCCTTTCAGTGGTATTCCTCTTTTAATGACATGAGGTATTGTTTTAGGTACCATACTGAAAAATAAATTAAACAATTATATGCTTTTCATAACTAAAATTCTATCTTAATAAATAATTAACTTACGTAATACAATCAATAATAGGACACACTGAAAGACAAAGTGTACAGCCTGTACAATCATCTGTTACTAATGGAATGTGAGTTTCAGAATCAAATCTGATTGCTTGATAACCAGAATCAGCACAAGCCATATAACACTTTCCACAGTTTATGCACATATCCTAACGCATAGAATTGTTTACCCTTAATATATAATGATAAAAATGAATAAAACTTGAAATAATTAAAAAACAATTAAGACCTACGTCATCTATTAACGCTACCACTTGTTCTTTGTTATTCAAGTCCTTGTAGGTACTGATATGACTTAAAGCTTTACCAATAACATTTTTTATAGTTGGTACAGGCGCAATAGGTTTTGGAGCAGGTCTCGTTATTTCGACAGATTTATCGAGTGGATTCGAGTTAAGTTTAATCTCAGCTATTTTTTGTTCTCTAAGTCTTTGATATTCTCCAAAATATGGTATATTCTGAAACACAAAGCAATTATAATATATTATAGCATATTTTTATTTAGTACGTATTTATTTTATTCAGTCAGTTGGCCAAAAGTTACACTTACTTTGCCAAGAGCATGTTGTAATACAACTGGTTTCCCTTTTTGATGTTTAAACGTCGGTGGGCTTTGTCCATCCCAATTTTTTACTTGTTCTAAACTTTTCAAATACAGCAAGGCTTTTAAACCAGTCACATAATCATCAATTAGAGTAAAATCTTGATTCTGTACAGCACTGCAAACCTATGCGTCATTTAAAAATAATCCAATATAATTGACGTTATATGTAGAAAATTCATAGAAAGATAACATGGCTAACTGATTCACCTGCAAAATAGATGCTCCACAATGTAAAAACTGAAGAGCAACATCCGCTGAATCAATTCCGCCGATACCAAGTATGGGAAATCCAGGAAGATTTTTCGAAATGGAAGAAACTGCCCTTAGAGCTAGCGGTCTAGTTGCATTCCCTGACATACCTCCATAAGTTGTAGCCTTCTTAATGCCAACAGCTGGCCATGGTGTTGCATCCGCGTGCAAGCCCATTAAACTTTGAACCGTATTTATGGCAGATACTCCATCAGCATGACCTATTACAAAAGATTATTTCTTCGAACATTTATCATTAAAATATTTTAATTATTTATATGCGAAAAAGTACCTTCGTAAGCTGCCTTAGCTATCGAAACGATGTCGGTAATGTTTGGTGTTAATTTCACGAAGAATGGTATCTTTATAGCTTCCCGAACCCATCTTGAAATATTTCTTACCAATTCGGGATCCTAATATATGAAAGTTTATATAACGGTTGATAATAAAATGATAATAAATTATTTAAATTATGTACTTGGCCACAAGCTAAGCCCATTCCAGATTCTCCCATTCCATGGGGGCAAGATAAATTTAATTCTAGAGCATCAGCTCCGGCTGATTCAGCTTTCTGAGCAAGTTCCGTCCAATCTGCTCTATTGTATGTACACATAATACTAGCAATAATAATCTAAAAATAAATTTGAATCTTCATCAGCAAGAGTGATGTAGAAATCTTATAAAAACTTATATAATTGTATGTTTTTTTAAACCTTAGATGGAAAATCTTTTTTTAGCTCTGTAATGCTCTTACACCAGTAAGCTTCTGACTTTTCAGATATCAATTCAATATTCAAGAAGCTACTTTGTTCCGGACCGTAATGGTAGCGTGAAGTTGTACCTTTAATTATTCGTGGAGACACATTTGTGACAAGATCCTAAAACATTGCTTCCTTAAAATAATTTTCTCAAAAAATATCTAACAATGATTTAATTACTTTATCCAAAGAAAAGGTTTTCGTGACAACGAAACTCCATCCAGCCTCGAAAGCTCGCCTAATCATGGTACTACAGGTGGTCGGTGGTGCAGAAGCAAGGCCAAAAGGATTTTCAAATTTTAAACCGCACATTTCGACAGATATATCAACGTCATCGATTGGAGTGTGAAACTTAGGTAATTGAGGGACTTCGGATACTTCCGAATTATAGCAATTCTATCGGGCAGCAAATAAAACATTGTTTAAACCACTTAGATATATGATTTTAACAGATAATTATTCCGTCGATCTTTTAAATTATTACCTGAATATATTTGTGAATATACCATGCAGCTATTTTTCCATCATTTACAGATTCGACGGTAGTATGAGCAACACCAGCGAGATCTCCACCACAGAAGACTCCGGGTACAGAAGTACTCATGGTTTCCGTGTCTACTTCCGGTAAGTTCCATTTATTCATTTTAATGGGTACCATGGCTCGCGTTACTTAAAGGTACAATTCTTTAAAGATATTTCTTCTTAAAAAAAAGGAAATGTTAATGCAACTTAAATTACTACCATTCGAATCTTGCAATCCTGATCCAAAAGCAGATATAATAAAATTTGTTTTTAATCTGCAAATTTGTTCCTCATCTTCTATCCATTCGTCATTCTCGTCTTGTTCGGTTCGACAGAATTCTATTGCAACTATTTTTCCATTTCGAGTAATTACTCGTTTCGGTGATTGAAAAGGAACGAACTCGCATTTTTCTTCTCTTGCTAAATCGAACTAATCACATCGAAAAACTTAAATTATAAAATAATACAAGAAGAAAGCTATATTTTATTTTGTACGGCAATAATTACTTCTTCAGGGACGGCTCGAATGTTAGTGAATCCTTTTCTAAAAACCACGAAAACTTTCTTTGCGCCACATCTTAGCGCAGAAGTAGCACAATCGAAAGCTGTATCTCCAGCGCCGAGAACAACAACATTCCCATGAAGAGAAGGTAGTTCGTTGCTTTTACATGCGCACATTCCCGGTTTACTACCCTTCGCTACTTTTGGTAAAAAACTCTTCGATGTAAAAAAACCCATCTCTTCTGTAAGATTTGAGAAAATTGGAACAGTCTTTGCTTCCGGAAGACCAATTCCTAAAAAGATTGCTTTATACCCGGAACTTTGAAGACCCTACAAAGTTTCAAAAAGTTAGTTGAAGCTGGTTGTACTTTTTACCAATTATAGTCATAGTATTACACGTAAATACCTGTATCGTTAAATCATTCTCTGATAACGCTTTACCCAGTTCAATCTTAACACCTAGATCTTTGATAAGATCTATCTCGAAATTAACGACATCATACGGTAATCGATATTGCGGAATCTCTGACGAGCTTAAACCACCGATGTAATTTTCTTTCTCGAATATTGTAATATTATCATATCCCAAACGTGCAAGAAATGATGCACAGGATAAAGAAGCTGGTCCACAGCCAAACAAAGCGATTTTAGTATCGGAATGTAGAACGGTTTGTCCAGGAATTCTAGTTTGAGGTATGTTCATTTGTTTGAAGATCTAAGGAACAATGATTAACGAGTCATGACGTATTTAATGCACAAAACATCAATCAAAATTGTTTGGCTCCTTACATCTGTTGCAAATTGTTGAAGACCACCGATATTTATGGGTCCTTCCTCAGATGCATGCAAATTACATCCACCCACGCACAAATCACTTGTCGGACAAACCATACCGCAAGTAAGTCCGAGAGGATTATCGGACAGAATCGCTTTTGCTGCACCATAATAGTTCTTGTTTGAAATTGAAGTTATAAAGGATTTAATATCCAGTTGCGTTGGACATGACTTTTGGCAGGGAGCGTCTGTACATTTTAAACAGCGCGCGGCTTCTTTTAATGCACTACGTTCGCTTAATGTGGTGTGCTTTATATCATCGAAATTTTTTGTTAGAGTTGCACATTTCTGTAAAATAATAAAATAATAAAATATAAAATATATAAAAATATATAAAATAATGAAATAATAACAATCTAGAAAAAAATGATCTAACTTAAGAGTATCTATCTTGTTCAAATAAGACTTAGTCCGTATTTTTTAATCAGTAATATATCTTACAGTGCAGTTTTCATTAATATTTCTCTTCCACATTTTCTTATTTTCTGTAGTATGCGCCGAAGGAACAAAATTTGCAAATGGTTTTATTTTCGGATTTAAGCTTAAAAGATTCTGGAAAGGAACGTTTAGAATTAGATTAAGAATGTTCCTAACAGATCTTCAATGTCATGATATATTAATTACTCACTTCGATATCAGGCACATCTTTGCTAAGTAACGCGATAGATGCCATTTTTTCGCAACGATATTAAAATTTCACACAATTATTGAGTAATCACAAATATTATATTCGTAAATGTCATCAATCGTTATAACAACTGGAGCAACTTACTCCGAGTTACCGTGAACACTGACTGAGTGGTTTACTAGAAATGTATTTGGAATTTCGAAACTCCATATACTCTATTTGCGTTTAAAACACTAATGAATCATGGAAAGACTCATTATCTTTGGTTCGAAAGTACAGATAAACTTAAACGGAACCTTTCATATACAATTACATACATGCATATCTGATAGTCTCTGGCTTTTTTTATGTTTCTCCTATAATGCTTATTTTATATGTGATAACTGTATCAAGTAAAACAGCTTTATCTGCATTACCGACTTCTTCGGATTTATAGTACCCGAGAGAAGAGAATCACTTTAACTTCAATAGGGAAGACCGTAAAGAAGACAAGAACAGTACGGTATACTGTACTTTGATTACAGAATACGTTGAATCGATAAACGATGAATATTAAAAGTGATGTACTCTCTATAATCGAACATGATTATAGCCCAAAGAAACTATCCCTTTTGAATGTCGTTTAATTAAGTACAAATAGTAGGAAGCGTTCTCTTCCTCGATATAATTACGATTCATCATGAAATAGTCCTGTAATCTTGTGAACTCTTTAATTAAATGTTAGAATTCTACGATGTAAATGTTACAAACCCACGAGGCAAATGGTAAACTGATACAAAGTTAGTATTCCCAATATAAAGGTAAATTCAATCTACGAAATTGCAACATAAGTAATTTGTTTGAGAAAATGGATATTTTTGGGGAGAAACAAACCAAGTTCAAAAAGATACACCCAAATAAACACTTGCGAACTAGTTTATCAATCATTTACTATCTGGGATTCTGGCCGGAATGGGCCAAATATAAATATTTGTATAATATATACACAACTTTTAATTTAATATTTTTTCTTGGAATTACTATAGCTAGCAATATCGTATACATAATTATAAATTGGGGAAATATAGAGGCAATGATGGCCAGTTTAAGTATTCTCATGACTTATTCTACGTACGCCACAAAGGTATAATTTAAGGTGTAAGATGTCTTTTTGTATATCTTAATCGTTATGATACTGTATCGTGTAATAATATGACTGACCAAATATTTTTGCTCGTTACTTTTATTCTCTCTCTCTCTCTCTCTCTCTCTCTTTCTTTTAGAAAAATAGAATAAATAAACATATTATTCTATTAGATACTTTTTACATTTGTAAATAGGTGATTTATATTATCTGCCGACGTAGACGTATCAAAGATCTTATAGATATAACAAACAGCGAAATGTTTAATCGAGATAACGATAAATACGAACACATTACGGCATATTATACTTGGCAAGCAATTTTTCATCAAATCACTTTTCAAACTTTTGGTTTCATTGCTGTAATTTCTTGGGGAAGTACCCCGATATTATATCAAATCAGTGGGACATCTAAACAATTACCAATGGTAGGATGGTATCCTTATAATGTAACATCTACTCCAGTTTTTGAATTTACTTCTTTGCATCAATTTATGGTCGTCTGTACAAGTTGCATTAACAATATAGCAATAGATACTTTAGCAACAGGTTTTATAGTGACTGCTTGTTGCCAACTAACAATCTTAAATTATAATATTTCTTCGATGCATTGTATAATAGAAAAAAAATATACTTTATTAATTGATAATGTCAGTATTGAAAACTCTACTTTAAAAGTTTATAGTAAAATGTATGAGGATTTGAAACATTGCATTGAACATACTATTATGATATTTGAGTAAGTTTCTCAATTAAAGATACAAATTTCAACATCTATTCCTCAAATATATACGCACATTACTAAATATTTCCAGTTTCTCAAAACAAATCCAAGATGTATTTGGTACTTTAATATTTTTACAACTTCTAGTAGATTGTATTGTCATTTGTGCTATATTATTCAACTTATCACAGGTAAATCTTGCATATTAACTTTGTTCGGTTTACGCAGTCGTAAGTATGTACTGTGTATTTGTTACATTTACAGATGAAAGATTACGTTACATCCGAATTTCTTGGCGCATTACTATATACGTGTTGCGTGATATACCAAATCTTCATATATTGCTGGCATGGAAATGAACTACATTTTCATGTATGTAATTGTGATCAAAAATTTAATAATAAAAATTTTAGTTAAAAATCACATTTACAGAGCATGAGAATATGTTCATCTGCCTATGCAAATAACTGGTGGGATAATAGCAAGGATTTTAAACATGCCTTACTTATTATAATGGCAAGAGCACAATGGCCTCTTATATTAATTGTTGGAAATGTTATGGAATTATCGTTACAAAATTTCGTTCTAGTATGTATATATATCTATAATGATTTCATTTTTTTTATTCATTAATGTGATCTTTTAGATTCTACGTACGTCGTATTCTATTTTTACCGTGTTAAGAACTTCTACAGCTACCTAGATATATTAATAATTATAAAAATTTACAATAGAAAAATATTTTAAATGTTTATTCAGACATTAGTAAACATGGTAGAATTTTAAATATGAAATTCTTCTAACCATGCGATCAATATTAGTATAAAAATATAGATTCAACGATCTTTCAATAACTTTGTAATGTATATAAAATATAAAAAATAAATATATGCATAAACATACATTTTATAATATATATATATATGTCTCGATAATCGTAATCCGTGTTTCATATCACCATTTATAACTATATAATGTGTAATATGATTATAATGCTTCTACCATCACAGCTATTCCTTGACCTCCACCAATGCAAGCAGAACCAATTCCTAATTTTCCACTTTTTCGTCTCCTGCAAAAGTGATTATGTATCATTCTCATTAATTCATTCTATATATTCATTAGTTTCTTATTTTTTAAATATTAACACACCTTAATTCATGTATTAAATGTGCAGTAATTCTACTACCAGATGCAGCTAATGGATGTCCAAGAGCAATAGCTCCACCATCCACATTTAATTTATTAATATCTAGATCTAACTCTCTAGCACATGCCAATGTTTGAGCTCCAAATGCTTCATTAATCTAGCAAAACATATAAATAATTACATGTTTGATTAGATATCTACATTTAAATGAGATTTTTATTAATATTTTTACCTCAACAAGTTCAACATCATTCAAATTTTTATCAGTAACTTTAAGAAGTTGTTTGATAGCCGGAGCTGGACCAATTCCCATAATACTGGGTTCTACACCTACAATGCTGTATCCTATCAAACGTGCTAATGGTGTAAGTTGCTCTGTCTTAACAGCCTCTTCGCTAGCTAAAATAATTGCTCCTGCACCATCGCAAACACCCTATGTGGAAAAGTTATATGTATGTCCAGAAAGTATAAAATATAATTCTAATGTATCTACAATTAACTTTAATAAGACACAAATTAACATACAGATGCAGATCCTGCTGTAACTAAACCATCTTTCTGAAAAACAGGAGGTAATGCGGCTAAACTTTGAGAAGTTGTTTGAGGTCGTGGATGTTCATCAGTACTAACGACAACATTTTGCTTTTTCACAGTGATTGTAACAGGTGCAAGTTCCTCCTTAAAACGACCAGCATCATTGGCTGAAATAATTGAAATTCGATTTCAGTATCTTTATTCATTTATATTAATATTTTAAATAATCAGCATTGAGTTCAATATAAAAGACATTTACCAGCTTTCCATAATTGCTGACTTCTTAAAGCAAATTCATCTACCTCTTGTCTGTTTAAGTTATATTGAGCTCCAAGCTTTTCTGCAGTTATACCCATAGGTAAATTGCAATAAGTATCAAATAGTCCAAGCCATAAAGCATCCTCAAACTCATATTTTTGCCCTAGAGTTGTACCAAACCGAACATTTCTTACAACAAAGGGAATTTGACTCATATTGTCTGTTCCTCCTGTTAAAACTATCTTAGATTGCCCTGTTAAAATATCCTGAAAATAATAATTAATTACCTTTTATGTTTGCACAATTTTATTACAAGTACTTTTTTAATATATACATATACTATGTGATACATGAATCTATACCTGTGCACCATTAACAATTGACTGAAATCCAGAACCACATAATCTATTTACAGAAAATGCTGGTTTTTCTAAAGGTATACCAGACTTCAATGCAACATGACGTGCTAAAAATCCTCCATCAGCAGATGATACCTTGTAAATAATAATTATAAATCTTATAAGAGCATGGAACATTTAATAAAAACAATCAACTGGTATATGTAAATATTGATTAACTACATACAGCTAATACATGCCCAAAAACAACACTATCTATTTTATCAGGATTTAGCTTTGCAGATTGCAAAGCAGATTTGGCAGCAACAACTGATAGATCAGTTGCGCTTTTATTGGAAAATACACCACCCATTGTACCAAATGGGGTACGTTTTGCAGCTACAATAAAGATACCTATAGGAAAAAAAATGTATATATATATTATATATATATTATAATATATATTATGTATTATATATTATATATATATATATATTATATATATAATATATTGTATATATATTGTGTGCGTATATATATATATACAATTGTTTGATAGTTTTAATTACTTAAAATGTAAATATAAATACATACAAACGCATTTTAGAATAATAAAAGTAGCAGTCATTTAGTTATATTTAACATTAAGTCCAAAGGTCGAAAAACATATTCGCAAAACACCTAACATTTATTCTTCTAAAATTATATATATGACATCATTTTTTCAATACTATTAAATATATTTTGTATATATATTTAATATTAATTATTTATTTACAATTTTACTTTGTATTAAGACATTTTTTCTTATTTTCCTGCCGCATAAAAGATATAACGTTTATATATCTCAAAGATCTTGTAATTATAAAACTTCAAATATAATATATTTTTGTGCTGAGTCAAAAGTATTACAAAAATAAATAGGAAAGCTGGAAAAATTATAAATGAGGAATTTAAGAAAATATGTAAATATTTATTCAATTTTTTTATTAAAATCTCTAGATATATTTATTTTTATATACTAAATGTTTTGAATATTACATACCTTTCGTTGCAACAGACATTGTGTAACAATATATTCTGTATTACAATACAATCTACAATAGAAATTCAACTCCTAATGTATTGTACAGTGTTCAACTGCTTATATATGTACCGCTATCTACTACCACACGTTTGAAACATAAACATACTCATTATATAGTAGTTTATATATTAACGCATGAAGATACGACTGGTTGCAGTAACGTCGCAAGCGATTTCGTTGCCCGTTACACAGATGGAATTTTATTTTTTAGGAGGTTACTTAATTAAAGGAATGAACACTTGGAACATACATGCACTTTTATTGTAATAAATATTTTTATAAATATCAGTAAAGTTCTTTAAATATCACATGTTAAATTTGAACTTACAGTTAGATACGTAATTGTTAACCAAGTAATTTTGATTTATCATGTATCTTTTTTTACGAGCGAAATGCATCACAATTGACGAAAATTTACTTATTTTCATAAACTCCTAGATAATTTGTACAATTATTTATTATACAGTTACACCCATAAAAAAGGATAAAATTGGGAACTACTTATCCTATAAATTGAAATTGAACTAAAATTAAATGATTTTTGTTTACAAGAGATATAATACTTTATTATAAGAAATATGAGGAATCATTTTATTTTATTCTTCATAGAATGGTTCACTGATGTGTGCTTGAAATGCGTGTTCTACCCCCTGTTGAAATCAATAATTAATTTTTATCATTTTCTTTTTATATTGCATACAAATTTTTACTTACTTATTGAAAATGTTTATACATTTCCTGTGCGACATGTACTGAGGAAAAAGTGGCACTTAAAGTGCGTTTTGTCGGCGGTGTCAAGGCATGATCAATTGCCGTCCAAGTGCATCGTGTACCATTCACCTTTATAAAATAATAACTGACAGTTAGTTAATTTACAATCAGTTAAATTGTTACATAACATAATTTTAATGCTTTTACCTTCATGTTTGTTGTCATACTAATAATTGTGTTGCTTACAACTTCATCTGTCTCATCTGCCTTTAATATTATTTTTTCACCAAAAATATTAGAATCATAATAAATAATTAAATTTCCTGATGCAACAAAGTTCCAACCACCTTTTTTATTTCTAGCAAACACAGAAGCACTTTTTTCAAAAGTAATGGAGTTCTGATCCTCCTCCTCCTCCTCTTCCTCCTCCTCATCATCATCCTCATCATCATACTCATCATCATCCTCATCATCATCCTCATCATCATACTCATCATCATACTCATCATCATCCTCCTCCTCATCATCATCATCATCATCATTATCTTCCTCTTCTTCTTCATCCTCTACTTCATTTACTTCAACGTCTACTTCACCTTCATCACCTTCTTCTTCATCTAGTTCTTCATTTTTACCATCTTCTGGTTCTTCTATTACTGGTCTATCTTCTACATTTTTTTCTCCTGTATTTATATAAAAAACATAAATTTGTATCGAAATAACTACTCTAATTAAATAATATGAACACTATGTGCAAGCAAAAAGCTAGTGTAAAAGCTACTATCCTATAAAGTTACCTTATAAAAGTACACCTTATATGTAGATATGTATAAATATTGAACACATTTAAAATTGAGGAAAACTTTTATTTTAATTGGTGAAAATAATTTAAATTGCGTTTTGTATCGTAAATTACATTTTATTCAACGTTATGCAACTAAAATATGTATTTGTACAAGTTAGTTTTTAATATAAATATTGACAGTTATTTAAAAATTACTAGAAAATTAACAAAAAATCAATAGATATTGATAAAATTTATGATAACAGTACATTTGTTTAATAGTAAAACTTTATCCATTATGAAGTATAATATAAAATAGTTCTATTGTCATGTCTTGTATTTTGTTTCTTTCATTACAAATAATAAAAGTTGAATGGAATTAAATATGTTTTAATAAAATAATTTTATACATGTCTATATGATGAATCAATATTATTATTTGTGTATCACAATTAAACTTACAATCAAATATATTAATCAAAAAACATTTTTTGGACAGTTCCTTTAAAAGGTAACAAAACATGTCTTCGTACCGATCTCTGTATGATTGCCTCTTTATAGCATATTTGATATTAAATTATAATATTTTTAAACAGTATTACATTTTATGTATATAAATAAAGATACATTAATATTTTTTAATAATGAAGAAATATATGTTTTTTATAGTATGCATATAACATACAATGAATACACATGCAATCACAAGCAAGGATTATAAACTAAGGAAAGCATTATAAACAAGAGGTTTTCATCTTATTCCTTACGGCTTTCGCTTAGAGTTTGTTGGATTTTATCAACTGTATCCTTGAAATTTTTTGCCAGTTCTACAGTTTTAAATTTAACTGCTAATTGCTCTATACATGGTTGCTCTTCAGCATAATTCATGCCTGCCCATATCCAAGAGCGATCATTCGTAGTGAGTTTAGTAAAGACAATGTCTGGAGTAAGTAAGAGATTGCATACTACTTTGTAAACTTGATCTCGTCGTAACAGCAATCTGTAACGGTCATATTTTGGATGATGTAAAATTTTCATTTCTCCAACACCCCTTTCTTTCCACTCGCACATGTTCTTATCGTATCTGTATAATTTAGCTCTTTCGCAAAATACTGTAACAAACATGTGATCATTTAAAGATAAATACATTAATCTTTTCAAACAGTTATTTTAAATTATACCTTTCTCTTCCTCTTCTTCTCCGGTATGTACTTCGATAATATCAGGCAGAGGTATAATAGGCTCAAAATGAGGATCATGATCTTGATCATTTTCGGTTTGATCGTATTCTTCTTCTTCATTTTCATCTTTTTTATTTGTAACTTCTTTTGCTTTTTGCGCAGATTTTGATTTCGAATTAAATACAGCTGACCCAGCACCAACAAAAGAAAAATTTGGATCTATGAAATAAATTATTTGTATAATAATGTTATCAGTTCTTACTAATTTAAATTGCTATCATACGGATAATGATATGAAAGATGTACCTTTTTTGAATGCCATCTGGGGATTTTGAGCTGCTATAGCTGAAAATGACACATTTGTCGTTGGCAAGAAAGCAATATCACTGTCCTCTTGTGTTTCACTTGTTGTTGGTATTAATGTTCCAAAAACATTAGTTGTCACAGGATTTGAAATTGTAAAAGATGATGTAGTTGTACATGAGCCGGAGAATAAATTGGACGAAAATGATGTAGATGTATTAGGAAATATTGAATTAGTAGATTTAGCAGATGTATCAAATGATAATGAACCTGTGGTTGAGCTTTCAGAACTAGTTTTCAATGCAGAAGATCCGAAAAGAGAAGTACTAGCACCAAATACAGATGTCATTGCAGTATTTGTATTTGTTTTTGGTTGAGTTTTGAAATTATTTGAAAATATTGATTCAGAATTATTTGTACTGACACTAATGGAAGTAGGCTTAAGTAATCCAGAAGAATCTTTTTTCCACATTCCACCAAAAATATTCTTTCCTGTATTATCTAATTTTGCCATTCCAAATATGGATGTTGTAGGTGTTGTAGACGATGTCATAAATGAAAAAGATGTAGTCGATGATACCTGTCCTTGAGAATTAGTGGGACTACAGATTTTTAAATTTTCAGGTGTTAAAGTATCAGATGTAGATTTTTGTATCTCATTTGTAGTAGATATAGTTTGGGGCATTACAAATGAAAAACCAGTTTTCTTATCACTTGATGTGATCGTATTAGTATTCCCAAATGATATACTTGATGTAGTTGTTGTAGAGAGAGAATTCGTTGCAAATTGTGACGTGGTTGTACTATGCAATCCAGACTTGAAAATGGAAGAAACAGTTGTATCAGTATTTGAAACAGGTGTTTGAACAGTTGTGAATTCGTTAGATGCGGGACTTAAATTAATAGATTTTGAAAGTGACTGTATCCCAGATGTAGTAGTCAGAGGTTTTTGATCCTCTGCAGGTGTTTTTGATGTAGATGCTGCTTTTCCAGAATTTCCATCTGAAAATAACGATACATCAGAATATTCTTTACAGCCTCTACATCCAGGACAATCTGGCTTTTGTTTGTACGCATAGAAGTTTTCTGGAAGTTGAAACTTTAATGCAGCTTGTTTTTCTTCAGGTGTTACTTTCAACTCGTACAGAACCTCGATATCTCGTGTAGGTGAAACTTCGGTAAATGCTTCTACTTTCGTTTCAGCAGTTCTTTCAATGGGTGGGAGCTCCATCCTTGATTTGTCAATTACATCTTTGAAATCGTTAGCAATGTCGGATGTTTTAAAGCGACACGCAAAGAGAGTGGGTTCGATTTCTCCTTCGCTATAATCAGCAGCATTCCACATCCATGTTTTCTCATCTTTCGGCTTCAATTCCAAATTTGGAAGCACGAAATGATTTAAACACAGCTTTAATATTTGCTCTCGTCTCATTACTAGTCGCAATTTGCCCGTTTCCTTGTGTCGTAATAATTTTATGTCACCTAAACCACGTTCTTTCCATTCATTTACCGATTTATCGTATCTAAACAACTTCGCTCTATGACTATAAAGAACTTCTTCTTCTTCTTCACCTGTTTTAACTTCAATTTTATCTGGTAATGGAATTATGGGTGAAAAATGAATGTCATCGCTTTCCACCACTTCCTCTTCACTATTTTCTTCTTCACCAGACTTTGCTGGAGATGATTTAGACACAAAATTGAACCCAAACGATTTTCCTGGTGTTCCAAAAACAAATTTTGCATTTGATGTATCTGTTTTATCATCAGATTTTGTAACTATTGAAGATGTAGATTTAGAATCTATAAAAACATCATTAGAGGTAGGTAAACGAAATGAAAATCCACTTGTACTTTTCTTAGTAGTATCTTGTGGAATACCAAACGTAAATGTGGGTGTAGCTCCAGAGGAACTTGTACTTATCTGAAAACCATCAGTTTTTGGTTTAGGTGGAAGAGACAGATCTTTTGGTGTGTCACAGGCAACACAATAATTACTTTCAGCTGCATTAACAATATCGCAACATTTACATTTCCACGAGCCAGTAGGTGGTTTAAACATTTGTGAAAGAGGTATTTGACTTGATGTAACTGTATTTGAGATATTTGATTTATTCGACACAGAAGAACGTGGTTCTTCACAAGCTATACATTTTGCATTCGATTCAGTATTTCTTGTGTAGCAAGCATTACATTCCCATGATCCTGCTGGTGGCTTAAACATTTCAGACAAGGAAGTCTGTATCTTGTTTGTTTGTGTATTTTGAAGAGTTTCTGGCTTTTTTAAATTTTCTGCTGTAATACAATTGTTTACCATCTTTTGCTGATTGCTAGTAATTATGCTATAAAATTGAGATGCTTGACTGGATGTTTTAAATGTTGCTGCAAACATTACTGTTTTGTTGTCTAACCCATATTGTATATTCCAATTGACAATTGTGTTACTATTACTTTTTAGTGTAAATGGGCATTTTGCAAAAATATCATAATTATAACAAACTTTCAAACTATTTTCATCTATCATTAATAAACGAATTTTGTTCGTTTTTGGATTCCATAAAATCTTTATTTGTCCAGTACCTCTGTTTTCCCACTGTTTGGCATCACTGTTGTAATACTGAAGGCTAATCTTTTCAGTGAATAGCATTTCTTCATATTCAGTTTGTACAAGAGACTTGCCTGTATCTTGAATACCCGCAAAAGCAAAGGTTGGAACAGTAGAATTTGCAGAAGCAGGAGCAAGAGCAGGAGCAGGAGCAGGAGCAGGAGCAGAAGCAGGAGCAGAAGCAGGAGCAGGAGCAGGAGCAGGAGCAGGAGCAGGAGCAGAAGGTCTTCTAAGTGAAAATTGAGGAGTATTAACAGAAGTATTTTCGCTAGTAACAACAGTACTGATTGGTTGTGAAGATGAAATTGACGAGTTATGAACACTAACAGTTGGTACTGTTGTAGCCCCTAATTGAGAAGGTGTAGTTGCTTTTGTAAATGGGAAAGTAAACTGTGATGCAGCTATTATTCCAGTAGTCGAGCTTTTTTGTGTCGTAGTTGCAAAACTTTCAGCATTCGTTACAGTCTTATTAAATGTAAAACCGGCAAATGGACTAACTTCTGACTTAGTAGGAACTTTTGAAGATTCTGTAGTGGTTGTTTTTTGAATAATTGGTGTTGATGTAAATGAAAATCCACCAATAACTGTTGTAGGTACATTAGTTTTTAATTTCTCTGATGTAATGGTTTCTGTCACATCAATAGATTGTTTTTGAACAGTTTGTTCAGAAACAAATGGTGTTCGTTCTATAGCTTTTACATCTGATTTTGTTTTCTCCGACTTTTTAATATTGCTCGATGTAGTACTAGCTTTGGTTGATGTTTTATCAATACTTTCAATTATTTTCTCAGATGTAAGACTTGCTTTAGCTTTATCAAAATGTTCCTTAAAGGAAATACCTTCTTCAACAGTCTTAAATCTGATACAAAACTTTTCTAGGTTTAATTCTCCATCAGCAAAGTCATGTGCAACCCAAAACCATGCCTTTTCATTATTTGATTTAGCAGTTAACTCCATATCTGGCACAAGATAATGATTTGCACATACTTTTAATACTTGTTCCCTGCGCATAAGTAAACGAACTTTTCCTTCTTCATTCTTAAGTAATTTGACGTTTCCTATACCACGTTCTTTCCATTCATTATCCACGAAACGGTAAAGTTTAGCTCTTGCACAAAACAGTACCTCTTGACCCTCTTCTCCAGTAGTAACTTTAACTTCTGCGGGTAATGGTATAACAGGAACAAAATCCGGAATTGGATCATGTTCATGATCTGAACTGTTTGGAGATCCAGTTGAACAGATAGTATCTTGCTTTGATGTCTCTGATACAGAAAGATTTGCTGGAGTAGTTGTAACAGTATTTGACAAGGGTGGTAAGTTTACTGTTGTTGGTATAGTAGCTTGGGAAGGCATAGAAATTTGATAACAATGTGGAGCAGATTGTTCAGTGGCAGCTGGAGTAGAAGAACTACTTTGTCTGAAATGTGGAGGAATCGTTACACTAAGTGTTGGTTGAACAATTGGTGCTGTAGTTGGAAGTGTATCAGAAGTGGTAATAGCAACATTAACTGGTGGAATTTTATTTACAGGAGCGTCTTTTATAATCGATTCTGGTTTTGATGTTTCTATTTTTTGCAGTGGAATTTGCAATGATTGATTTGTTGGTGGCATAAATAAGCTTTGTTGAAGAATGTTTTCAGGCATTTTCGATCTCGTATTAGGATACAATACCGGCATTGAATAAACATTTGGAGGGTATAAAGAAGGAATAGCTTGTGCATTTGGGTCATTAAATGACATTCCTGCCGGATAATATCCTTGAAAAGTAGCTGAAGGATATACCAACTGAGAATATGGATGTCTATGAGAAGATTGAAACATGTTCCCAGATATCGAAGATGCGGGGCCTGATTGATTTGCGTTGTAATTTAAATCATTGTAATCATCTTCGTTCAAAATGCACAAATCTTCTTCTAGATTCGGATTAACATTAACATTAATCTGAGTACGTTGTTTCTGAAATTCTTTTCGTAATTCTGTTACTTCTTTTGCTAATTTTTCGACTTTCTCCATTACTGTTTTGTTCAATTCCAATATAGCTTTATTTTGCTCTGCTATCGATTGTATCTTATTATCCTTTGCGTGAATCATTTGATTTAGTGAACGAATTTGAGCGTCAAGACGTTCAGGACTCGGACGTGCCTCAGAGCGATTCCGAGATAAATCCAATATATCCTGATGTTGTGCCCTACAAGGAGTGCTAGACTGTTTTGGTGTACGGTGTATGTTTTTTTGTGGTGTACTCAGAATATTAATTGAAGCATTTAATCCCGTTAATGTTGACATTTTTGTAGCTGTTTGATCAACAGCACTATGAGCAGAAGAATAACTTTCATCCGACATTCCATCGCACTCATTTCTGCTTAAGTCACCTCGTGATAGGTCTGGATCAATCCTTTTCAATTTATTTTCAACATTGGAAATATATGTGGAAAGTAATGAGTTTAAAGGATGTTTCGGATCTGTACCCGGACTGCGCAAGCGATCTAATGTTAGATAAAAACATTCTCTTGCTTTTGAGAGCATGATTATATGTTGTGATCTCATTTCAGACGTTAAACTTTCCTTGGGTATAGAATTGATGATCTCATCTGCAAGCTTTTCATACATTTGACCCTGTTGAACTGAAGCTTCTGGACATTTCAAAGCCTGTAGTGCATCTATTGCTTTTTCATATTGTTTGCTGCGTACAAATCGTTGAGCTAGAAGCAATTTACCTTCTTCTAAAGCTTTAATTATTTCTACATTATTCATTTCTTTTCCTTGATAGTTAAAAAATTTAGAATTAGTTATACGAATAACTTGATTATTTTGTAATCTTTCGAGAAGTGGTATTGCAGCCGACCAATACATCTCAGATCGTGCTTCTAAATATGGTATGTCATTATTTTCTTGATCTATTTCTTTCAATGTCTCTGCTCTATAATGAAATATTCGTGCTAAATGAACTAAAAGAACAGGATGCAATCCGTGATTTCCAAGGCAACGTACTACTTCTAAGCCTCTTTGTAATTCTAATCTCAATTCTCCAACATCTTCGTCCAATGGCTTTTGTTTATCCATAGAATATACTTTATAAGCATAAGACCACCACTGTTCTTGAACACTAGTACAGAGAGTGTTAGTAAGATCTGCGGGCAATGTAGGTAATTTTTCAGGGTTTAAAAGCCCACTCAATTGCTGTTCTTCAAGTACAGAAGAAGTGCAGATAGCAGCATTTAAAAATGCATCAATATCGAGACGACTTAAACTTTCAGGAGCTGCTTGGTGTAAGTTATAAACAGAAAACTGTAATTCACAGAAAACACGTGATGTTTGATTTGGATGCGGTCCATTGTCTTTATTTTGTGAGGTGTGGGGCCGAGCTCTTAAACCAAGCCAAACTTGATGGTGTAATGAATCTGGCCATACTTCTTCGGATATTTCATCAAATCTTTTTAGTTCATTAAATGAACATAAACGTAATGGTGGATTTGAAACTGAAGAGTTCACGAAATATGATGTTGTTTTACCATCTTGATACAATCGACCAATAAAGATTCTTTGATATACCCGTTCTCGCCATGAACTTGTACAAAATTTATCGATTTTATCTAGTAATTTCTTAGTATTATCTCGGGCATAATCTTGAAGTACATGACCTGCCTGGCTATATCTGTATGATCCTTCTCTATACCAAACATGTACTAGATTCTTAAGTCTATCTTTTAAATGCATAGTCCATACAGCAGTAGGATCTATAGGTGCTACATGTAATGCAGTTAATAAAAGAGGTCCACACAATCTACCTGCTTCAGACCAACTATCTTCACCAGCCTTAGTTTTACGTAAAATTAAACATGCTAAATGAAAATGTAATTGACCCCACATGTGTAATAACATGTGTTCAATAAAAACAGGATGATTAGAGAAGTTCTTTGATTTACATTCATGTAAACTTTGATCAAAACTGCAATATGAATATTTTAATTCAGTAATATTAGTTATATATATATATATATATTTCTAATAAAATATATGACTCCTAGTACAAATATACTTACTTAAATACTGCCTGTGTAATATCTGTTATACTTTTTCTAATAACATTACTCTGTTCTTTAAGACAAAGTGCTGCATATCTTTCTAACACAGAAATATAAAATATCCAAAATGTCCAATCTGACTGTTTACTCTCTTTACACTTCACAAGTAATTCAGTTAATGATTGATACCAAATGATATTATTTCTGTGACACTGCGTTGCCTCTATCTCGGTTGCTTTGTTATATGCATCTTCAAGCCTATGATTTCCTACATAATACTTGAGCAACTTCACTTGTAGATGCACATCTGTTTGTTTTACTGATAATTCAGCTAAAAAAAAACGCATTACATTATTATAAACAAATTAAATTAAATTGTACAAAATCATGTAATTATATAGTAGAGATTTTATTACGTACATATAATAAGTTTTTCTAAATCATCATCATCACCACTTGGTGTTTTTGAAGTTAACAATTTTTCCTTTAGCTCAAAAACTATTTCGTGATGTGGAAATTTCTTATCTGCTCTTTCTACCCAATATTTTATCTTATTTATATCTGTATTAATATCCATATCAGACAACAGCTCACATACTAAAAAATATTATTAATATGTGAGTTTAAAGTAAGAAATAATAGATTCAAAATATTGAACTATACCTTTTAGGAGAAGATCATCCTGCTTTGGTTCTAATTCAAGAGATATTTTATATCTTACAAAGGCTGCTTCTTTCTGGCCCAAAGCTTCAAGAGCTTGACCTAATAATTTATGAGCTCCTGCAGATTTGTCTCTTATTTCCAAATAATTTGAAACATATTTTTTTGCAGATTCATAGTCTCCAACTTGATAATATAATTTTGCAATATTATAACATCGAAGCTTTTTCTTGAAAAAGAAATGCAGATATTATGTACAAAATATATTAAAAATGCAAATTTTCATTATAACTAATAAAATTACTAATTACAAAATATTGTAAACATCAAAAAAGAAAAGAAAGAAAGAAAAGGCAAAAACAAATATATTAGAGTGAATAAATATTTACACAACTGAATTCTTTAAAAAATATTTGAATAAGTATAAAAATGTTTTTTAAAGACATATAAAATCAAAATTTGCTTCAAGTCGTAAAAAACCGTTAAACCATCATATAGAGGTTAGTGCATGTGCATGTATGTATCTTTTTCATAATCAAGTCAAGGCCTTCAGTGCTATACAATTTGACATTAGATAGAAATATTATGAGTTAGTATGCATACAAAGTGCATTTGAAATAAAAGAAAGGATAATTTTAAGAAATCATTGAGTACTTAAATATAAAAAATTAATAAATATATTTGGACAAATATATTTTGGAACAACGACGTTTTCTTCTGAAAAATAACCTCACCTCTCCTGAATCTTTAAGTTTGATAAAAATGTTCTTCACGTGTCGGTCAACATCCTTCTTCGATCGAAACATTTTCAGAATATAGTACAAAACTTCCCTTAATGATCGCTAAAAAAAATTAACAGATAATATTCGATTATAATGAAATTAGAAATACCGTTATATAGTACGCACTCCACAATAAGACTTTTTCTCATACCACAAATCGCTTTCAAACGGTCTTATCCAAACGACTCTCATCCAATTCAGAAATACTAAGTTAAGTGGTGCCCTCTGATATAGTTCCGGAATTATTTAAAATATATGTAATTATTTACAAGACATAATTACAATATGATACTTGTTTAAATTATCTCCAAAAACCAAATTTTTCGTGCTCTGAATTTAATATACATTAATCACTGATTATACATTACAAATCATTGTTGCATCACTTATTGCAATCAGTGCGAAGTTATAAGCAAAATTCAAAACGGAAAACAGACAGCCAACAGGAAGGATTAAACAATATAAAATCATAAAATGCCATCTTTCAGGAGTATAACAAGCAATCTTGTACCTGAAAGAAACTAGATACACATACATACATGAATATAATACCCAACCAATGTTTATCATTTTGATAACGTAACAGTTTTCAACGATTGGTGTTATGTATATTTTGTTGCTTATAAAAACAAAAATTAATATTGCATAAAATGAATATAAATAAAATATTATACAATTGTAGGATGTTTATTCTCAAATTAACGCGAATATTGAAAGTATTGTTAAAATTATATACGAAATATTTTATTGAAATCAAACATAAAAATAATGTAAATATATTATATCACAGCGAAAATTTCTTGGTGGTTTCTAAACCATACGACATGTGCATTAATAGTAATAATCGTGAAAAAAAGGTATGGAAAGAACATTTTTAAATTAGAAATAGTATACTTATTAGTTTGATAAATATTAAAATTTTTAGGATACACTGCAATTTGAATTAAAAAAAATTTTACCAAAATTAGTCAATCCAAATTTATTTCATGAATTTCATTTTGTACATAGATTAGATTATGTGACAAGTGGTGTGATATGTATTGCATTAAATAAAAAAGCAGCTCGAGCTGCTTCTAATGTATTCGAAGCAAGAACAGCCAAAAAATTTTATCTGGCATTACTTCATGGACATATTAATGAACCTTACCTAATCATAGATAAAGCAATTGGTTGGTAATTGAAACAAAACATTAATAATATCAATTTGTGAAAAGCTATTTATTAACAATAACATTATTTTATTAGGGATTGATGCTAGAGAAAAGAAGGGAAACCATAAAATGTGTACCAGTGATAACTTATTTTGTGAGAAACCAAAAGAATCATATACAATTCTTATAGTATTAGAAAGAGGTTTCAGAAATGGAAAGCCAGCTACTAAAGTACTATTATGTCCTGGTACAGGTAGAAGACATCAATTAAGAGTGCATTGTTCATATATTGGTCATACTGTGATTGGAGATTATACATATAGTGAGAGAAAAGATATAGAGCCTTATCGAACATTTTTACATTCCTTCAGGTATTATATACATAACATATACATATGAATATACATATAAAGATTATTTATGTATTTATATTTGCTTTCTCATTTTTGAAGACTTATATTGAACAATGAAATGGAAAATTTAGATGTAAGAAGTACAGATCCATTTGTAGCTTCTGATCCAAGAAATCAATGGTCACCAACAAATATTGCTAGGATATTAGATGAAGATATATTTTATGATATTTATAATCTTTTGCAATCAAATAAACATTAAACTTTTATTTCAATTTGTTTTATTCAATCTATTGCTTTTACCCCATATCCTTGTATTTCAAATGAAATAGTTGTTTCTGATAAATTTGATGACAATTTAACACAAGCATATCTCATAGTACCCATTCTGTAAAACTGTATGGAATTAGTTATCATACTTAACCAAGTTATTCCCAAAGACGGTCGTACACTCGAATAATCACTAGATATATTACCATGCATAATTGCTGTTACCTGTATATAAATTGTCTGTAAGCTATTTATGCTATTGAATTATTAATTACTACATACAGAATTTATTTTTTTTTACCTGATTAATGCAAACTACACAAATGTCATTTTTACATAATTTATGTAACTGTTGTCCAATTGTTCTCAAACTTTTTCCTCTTTTATTAGATTCATCTTTCCAATCTTCTACTCTATATGGAGCAGCAATTGAATCTATAATTATTAATCCTATCTTTTGTACAGACATTAATATTGGAATTCTATGAAGCAAACATATCTCCAGTTCCTCCTACAAGGTAAAAAAAAAAATATTATATTAAAAAGTTAATGTATTAAGTTAAAAAATATATTATAATTACAATAGTTGATATATGTTCTACAAATACTGAGTCACCATTTATTCCATATTTTTTAGTAATTTCCAGTTTTTGTATCAATTCCTGTAATCTTCGTGAGGGAAATGTACATTCAGTACAAATATATACTGCACCTACATTAATTATTTGATGTGCTTAAAACGAAATGTATGAAAAAGAATTGAAAAGTAAGGAAATACTAATATTCATTTGTAATTTTATAAATAATTCAATTTGTAAAATACCAGCAGCAAAGCCACCTTCTGTTGTAGGTAACTGTACTGTCAGGCATAATTGTAAAGCTAATTGTGTTTTTCCTGTACTTGCAGCTCCATAAATTTGTGTAATCCCGCGAGTAGTGATACCGCCTTGAAGTAACGTATCAAACTTCGGACAACCGGTTGTGAGAAATTTTTCACGTTCCTTTATTATTTTTGCGTTAACTAATTTCGCGAAACAAAATGAATAATATAATTCATTGAGATCATAAGATGCAATAAAAATAAAATTTTAATACCAAAATAGTTCTCCATTATACTTTTTATTTTAAAATATTTGCTAAATGATTCACTCCTGTAATGATGATACAATCCACGATCACATAAACAGATCTGGACACTCATATATCGAAAGCATAGACGAAACTGTCCATCTTTTGAGTCAAAAAATCAAGTGGAAAGCAAGAAAAGGTCTCGTTTTGCGCATGCGTGATACATATTCCTACATATATATAATATAATACATATATAATACATTCCTACATATATATATATATAATATAATATATACATATATACATATACACATATAGATACTATGAATGTTCAGATAAAGGCCAAGCTACTCTACTCATCTCTGCACGTCGCAGAATGAGACCTTTCTTGTCTTCCATCTTAAATTTTTTCGATTCAAAAGATGGACGGTTTCGTTTATGCTTTCGATATATGAGTGTCCAGACCTGTTTACATGATCATGCTTTATACATTATACAATAGGGTAATATATTACAAAGGATGCAGTATGTATACTAAATTTTAGTAAATAGGAAAACATATTTTTATTATCTTTTTCTAATTTTTGAAGGTAAATATGTAAGAAATTAATGTTTACTTTCATGTTATGTCTTCGTATTTTGAATTTCTTAAAATGTTTTCCAGTAATACTTTAACTATTATTTTTTTTTTAAGACTTTTTCTTTCCTCTTTTTTATATGTTTTTTTATTTTAGTTTTTCTCTTTTCAGCTTGCTGTTCTTTTACTGCCTTTTTCCGTGCCTTTAATCAAATATATATCATTATATATTATGTTTCATATAACCACATGTAAATATATTATAAAAGACAATTGTATTACCTTTTTACTGTCTGGACTCTCATGCCGAGGTCGAGCCGAGTTAACAAATTTTATTTCGTTTTCCATTACATCTTCTTCTTCACTAATTTCATTTTCAGAATCATCAATATCTCCAGATAAATCATCTTTCTCTTCCATGTTATTTGTTTTCTTTAAATCTTTACTAAGAATTTCAGGAGTGTTAATAGGTTTGGATAAGTCTGATTTTAAACCAACAAGAGTTTTATATATCAAATCCTCTTTTCCAGATTTAGCAAGATTGATATCACGTTCAATATCAATTACCTAAACATTACATTAAAATACATATACCTACAATTTGATATACATATACCTAAATATATATGTAAATAACTATATATTTATGTTCCTACAATATATTACCTGACTTAGATTTTGAGGAATATAAGCTTGCTTAAACACTTGTTCTTCTATTTGTTGTTTAGGATCATCATCTTGTTCTTCCTGTTGTGTCATTTGTTCTGATATTGCGTCTAAATACTTATCCATATTTTCTTCAGTTATTGTTGGATCTGTTATAAAGTCAAATAATGTTTTTACAGGCATCACACCTACATCGTTCTTCTTAAAAAATTCTACAAAAATATTAATTTATTTCAAAATTTTTATAAAACATCTCAGTAATATCATTATAAGAAGTTCTCATTCTCACCTACCAGTGATATTTGTACAATCTTTTCTAAGAAACTCAAGTGCCATAGGATGATCATGCTCAACTGCTTGTGACACATCTATTATTACAATAGATCCATCATGATATAACATATTATATTCACTTAAATCAGCATGAACAAGTTTGCATTTATTATATAATCTCCACATTGTTTCAACACATTCTCTGTATAATTTCCTTGGTTTAGAAGCAGTGAGAACAACATCTTTCAATTTTGGTGATGGCCAACCATTAGTACCTATGAAGCCCATTAATAGAACATGACTACATAGTAAAATTGGTTTTGGAGCATTTACTTCTCCCTGGCGAAGACGAGTTAAATTTCTAATTTCTTTCTCTGCCCATGTCCGCACCATCTTTCGCGGATTATGACGACAATATCCATGACGAAAACGAAATTCTCCTGTAACGTATTTGTCTCTATCTTTAAATTGCAAAATTGATGTTTTATATATTTTTATTGCAACTTCTACTCCTGTTTTTGATGTTGCATGATAAACATTAGCTTCCTTCCCAGTTGAAATACATCCATTAATTTCAGCAATTATACCCCGATTTAAAAGTTTGAACAATATCATTCTTGTACGAGGATCTAAAACTTGTTCAACAGTTGCGCGATCGTGTTTGTCTTTGGTTCTAAATCTATCTTTTTCTGCGCGTTTATCATTTTCCATAAGAAGATTTGTTGCATGTCCTGGTAAAGTTGGGCCTTCATATCTTTCAATGTTAATTTTATTAGCATAGCGACGAAATAATTTATCTGATGGTTGATAATTTGTAATCTTATTGGAAACATTTTGTGCATTAATACGTTGTGTCTGAATATTTTTGGTAATATTTTTTGAACCAGCTTTACTTTGATTTCTGTCCCAAATGAAATCATTACTTTCTAAATCATCATTATAGTTTTCATTATCTTCTTCTTTTTCACTGTTTGAAATATGCAATTCGTGCATACCTTTGGATAATTGACAATTAAATAACGGCTGACCTTCACACATTTCCGAACTGTAACAAAATTAAGATCGATATTTTACATAAGTTACTACAGAGAATATAATCAAATGATATATTCTGTAAGTACTTTGTCTCGATTTTATAAATGTTACTAAATTCATTCTCTTGAGTATATTTATGCATGGTAAAATTTTATTTCTTTATACTTACTTTATTTTAAAGGACAGCAAATATGTAACAAATAGAATACGATGATTACGTTTTTGTACAATTTGACATAAGATAGGTTACATACACAACATAGGTTACTAATATTAAGGAGCATTTAAAATAATATAAGTGGTAGCAGAAGAAATTACTAACACAAATTCAGTTAGGTTTAGTCCAGGTGCTTTAAATCAGCTATTTTTAAAACTATGCTCTCTATAGTCTTTATTATTCATGATTAATTTGTGAGAATATTTTGTTTACATGTACCATTATTTAAATTATAAAGTTGCGAGGGATGAAAGGAAGTAAGACATTAATTATAACTTTTTATTTAAGAATGACTGTATTTATCGTAATAATTGAACAATATAACGCAATAAAGATACTTATAATGCAATATAATCAAATATTAAAAGTTCTCATGTTTCTGAGATATCAAATTTTTAAAATATAAATAAAGTATCATTATATCTTTTACTGCTTTTAGTAATTGAATATGTTATGATATTAAAATTTATAAATTATAATTTTGTTTAAAATTTGTAGTATCATAAATGATATAATAATTTTTTCAGATTTTATAAACTCATACTTGTTTATAAAAATATTTCGTAGTATGACTGTTGTCATTAAAAATATTATTCTAGTGGTAAAAAACTATAATAATTCCATATTTTCATTAATTATTGACATAATCTTTAATAATCGTAAAGATATATGAAACATCAACTAATTGTTTTATGATATAAGTTTTAGTATTAGTAAAATCTAAAATTTTATAATAATTTATTTTTTCTTCTTATAGGTAATCTGTTACTATTTTAAATATTTAAAGATGCAAAATATTATACAATCTATAGAGCAATGTAATGTTATCCGTTATACATCTTATAGAACTGCAGCAAAGATGCAAATTTTACATAAAGAACTTAATAGTAAGTTTAATATAAATATATTCCCCTATTGAGTGCTTATTATATTTAGATTAGTTTCACACTACTAGAGTAATTATTTTTTTGTTATATTTATATTCAATTATATTCAAAGATATATATATCTTTTATAGTGCAGTATGTTCAACTAGAATTAATTGCTGGAGTCTTTGAACGCCACAGACTTTCAATTACAGAAAATTGTGTAAATTTAGACCCAAGTGAAATTGAAGATGTTCTTTCTGATATTTATTTCGCAGCATGCAAAGAAAATAATACCAATTTTGATATTGATCTTGTAACAAAACTGGCATTGAATTATATTTTAACTACATATGACAAGTATGTTATTCTATATATTACTATCAATATATTACTATCTAAATTTGCTAATTAGAATTGAAATAATAAATAATGTTTTACTACCATAAATATTATAAATATTATAGACAATGTGCTAGGACTGTTTCTGTATTTTCTGTGAAAGTTGCTTTAATACTAATTAGTTCTGGGAAACTACAAGAGAAATATGGATATCTATATCAACAATTAGCTGATCATAATGCATGCTTATCCAAAGCTAGCTTACATACATTGTTGATGAATATTTGTAAAATTACGGAAATGCTTGGAGAAAGTGCAGCATATGGACCTCAAAATATTCAATCGCATATTGATAAGTGTTTTTCAAAGGTATAATTGAATAATGTTTTGAATACATTTGAGCTGTACATAACTTATAATATTTTATAATAGTCTCAAGGATGTCTTGGAGTTACTGAATCAGAGTTTGCAACGTGGATTATGCAAGAACCTCCCTTGTTTGTTTGGATAACAACATTTAATCGCATAAAGTCTGCAGAAAAGAGTATGCACATTTTATATTTTAAAATATTTAATGATATATTTTAGGAAAATGAAATGGACATAATAGATATTGTTCTTTATTTCAGTCATACATAATGTTAGATGCTCATATTGTAAAACAACTCCAATCCAGGGACCACGTTATACATGTCTAAAATGTGCAACATATCATCAATGTCAACACTGTTTCTTATATGACAAAATATCTGGAAAGCATAAATTGAAGCATCCAGTTCGTGAATTTTGTACCAAGGTACAATTTATAAAATTCAAGCCTTCTGTTATGAGTTATTTCTTCATGTTTCAATATGAAGATATGTTTCAATGTTTTGCCAGCATTACACCTAGCTTCATCAGAGGTCAAATACACTGATGTTGCAATCTTAGTAAAACGTTGAAACATGTCTTTTATAAAAATACAGCTTATATACAGAAGTCTTTATTTTAAAAATTGTATGATATTAGGCTATAAAAGTCTCAAATCTCTGATTATGTTAATATATTTAATTATCTTCGTATAAAATGTCATGCACAATGTTTTTTCAGACTTCTAATCGAGAATTAACAAAATTAGTTATTGAATTAATAAGAAACAAATTAAGATTATGTCCTGCTAGATCCATCGAGTTAAATATTGATGATCAAATCCCACATTTAAGGTTGTAGTCTGAGACAATATTATTATATATAAATATATTTTATAAATTCCATATCTTTCTTTTTAAATATCTGTTATAGTAATGAAATAACACATACGGATTGTGAATCAGTAAGAAGTACAATGAAAAGACGAGTTTTAAATGATCCCCAAAAAGAACTACAAAGTATAATTACTCATTTGGAAGAAGAAAATAAACAATTACAAATTGAGCTACTTGATATACAGGGCACTAAGGCGGAAAGACTTCAGCGTCATAGAGTTACAATCGAATCGCAATTACAACGTCTAAAGCTATTAAAAGTATATTGTCATTTAATAAATGATATTACTATTGAGATCTAATGAAATAACACGAATGTTTCTTTAATTTTTTACAGAAATGTTTGTTTACTGATAGAATTTGTATGCCTCGAGTAATTAATTATATGCAAAGTACACCAATGGTTCCGCCTCTTCCATCAAGATTAACACCTTTGCCTATAAATTTTGAATTGAGTCCAATTATTCGACAAGAAAATGTAGAACAAATTTCAAATGTGAATGATACAGATATATTACAACCAAATGATTTTAATCCAACTGGAGATTATATCAATAAACAAAATCACGATGTTATTATTGATTCTGTAGAAGCATCTACAAGCTTAGGATTCAGTAATGTATTGGAACCTACTCAAATAGAATTAAGTACATGGATCGGAGGTATGTTGTATTATTGTTTTATCATATTTCGAAAAGTGAAATATCTTATAGAACACTAAATGATTTGCAACTTTATTTATTTATGTATATTTAATTTAATTTCTCATTATTAGGTACAAAAAAATTAGAAATGAACCCATCCGATAGTGGTTTTTCTCAATGGTTGGGTTCTAACAATTCAGATAGTAAAGAAGAAAAATATCCAATGAAGACTATGACAACTAACACTGAAAATGAATCGTCTTTACCAATATCTGATTCTCTTATAGGTATTCACAGAGATAATACACCATCATCTTTACAAAGACCTGATAAACATTCACAACATAGTAGTTTGCAAAATATTCAAGGCGATCTAAATGACATACTAGATAGATTACAGAATATGGTTACAGACGATCGTTTACTTGACGGTAAATTACTATACTATAAATAATACATACTACTTTATATCAATATTTTTACATAAATGTTTGCTTTAGATTCCTATGTTGCTAGTGACAATTGCAAATTGAAACGTGCTACCACAGAAATGGAAGATTTATTAACGGGACTTATTCAAGGTATGGAATCCCGCAAAAGTAAGCTTACTACTATTGTGTAGTAAATTTATTAATTACAATTATTATTCTCCGAAATTTCATCGTAAATAATTACACAATATATATTTCCGTCCATAATTATTAAGTAATTATAAGGTGGTTAATTATAATAAAATATGTAGTGTAAATGTAATATGTAAAAATAATGTACAATTACGGCAACATTAAAGTAACTTTTTACAAAAATTAAAAATGTGTGAATCCTCAGTTTTTAAATATTATGATATACATCTTTTTAAGTCTACTTTAAATGTAAATTTTAAAAGTGTGAGACAAGCATACAAAATAAATATATATGTCAAAAGAGTAGTATGTTGACTAATAAAAACTTTTCTCAGAAAATTTCGTTTATTTTTTTCTTTTTCCTAATTTACTTAACAAAATAAACATTAATTTTCTTACAAAAAAGATATAAATAAGATTCATCATTTTGATGAATAGACTAGATTATTATTTAATGTAGTGATAATATGTCAGTAGTATAAAATATGCTCATTTAGGACATATAGAATATATGATATATTATTACATATCTTTTTCACCTAACAATGTATCTGTCAAATATGTAACTTTAAATAGCCGGGAAAAATGTAATTTCTCTGATGGTAGGTTCACCGTCCATGCCATTATACGAATATCACGATTATACCATTTTCTTATAATATACCTAAAATAGATATATATGTATATATATATATATATGAATATGAGTAGAATATTGTGTTTTCTACAATAACTACACATAATTACTTAATATGATGTTTGGAACTGAATATCTAAATACATACTGATTCAGTACATCTTTATGCAATAATAGAGTAGATACACCCACGATATAATATATAAAACAGTGGAACATCCATGCATAAATATGGTCGAATAAGCAAACTGCTATATGTTTAAATGGATTGTTATATTTTGTTGGACCTGGACCATCTGAACCTGAATATGACACTCTTGAAAAATAATGTGGTCTCCATGCAAGACCTGCTACAATTCGAGGCTCCTTTCTTCTAATCTGTAATAACAAAGTTATTATTTGACATACCCATGATCAATAACAGTCATTTTAATATTATTATTCTTTTTAACATATGTTTTTACCATATATACAATAATAGGATTAAAACTGGATACAATTGCTCTTTGATACAACTTTGGATACTTTTTATATGTATCTAAAATTACTTGCACAATCTCCATTCTTGATTCTTTTATATCAATAATTATTCTTTGTTCGTTTGATAAACATGTTTCTATAGCCTCACAAAGTAATGGAATTTTTTCACCTTCAATAAATTTATCTCTGTAATACATAAAAAGAAATTGCATTTAAATATAATTTTAATAACATTTTTGTAATAGAAGAATATATAATGTTTTATTTACTTAAGTGGATGATTATGAGCAATATCTAATTGTTTTAATTGATCCCAAGTCATATCCTTAACATTACCAGTTTTTCCAGTAACTCTATCAATTGTTAAATCATGAAATATTATGGGCACATTATCTTTTGTAAGACATAAATCAAGTTCAACAGCAGTACACCCTCTTTCTTTGCTCTATAAAATATTTTACAACTGATCAATGTCTTATATATAATTTAATTTATAAAAGATAAACTAAAAAATGTATTGTTTTCACTAAAGTAATAAATTTTTTGTTAGTAACTACTATATTAGTATTCATGTTTACATCATAAAATAGTATATAAAATTGTTTTTGTTATAAGGTATCTAATATTTCAAAGTAGTTAATAAAAAACAAATGAATTTGTTATCTTTTACTGGAACAATTGTCTAATGAAAAACAAAAACCATTATTATATATAAGATTTTACATTACGAAAGGCTGTTAAGCTGTTCTCAGGAAAATCATATCCTCCACCACGATGAGCCACCACTCGCATGCAATATTGTTCTCCATTACCATGATCTTTGGACATGGTATTATCTTTTTTCAATGAAAGAGGATTTACACCAAGCACTTCTTGCACAATGTTTAAATTTGGTGGTGGAATCCTGGCTATTTTTAGTCCAACTGCGATAATGAGAGAACCCCAAACAATCCATGGTATGCAAAAGTTATAAAAAACATTTATCAAGATACTCCAAGTAACTTGTAAAGATATCCATAATAAAGCACTGTTCAAAATTAGTTCAATAATTCCATGCATCCTTTAGAGAAACCTTTAGTCTTGTTAACGTTTTTTAAAAGAAAATGTGAGTTATTAACTCTACGCATACAAAAACTTCAACTATGATATTGCTGTATAGCACACTTTATTACTTGGAAATGTAATTTTGCACATTCTTGTCGACACTCTCTAAACTTCTTAATATATATAGCTATGTCTGATAACGTTTGTTTACATTACAGTATCAATGTTGAACAGATATATAATTTAATATCTTTATGCCCCTGAAACATTAAACATTTCTTTAATGACATGTATCTTAAACGTAATTAAATCTTAAATACCAAATACTATTTGATTGTTTAGAAACTGTTAATTATAATTATATTCTATCAATTTTATTGTACTTTATAATGTAATTACGGTAAACGTTGTTGACAATTACTAAGTTCGTCTTGTTATACATTTCTAAGTAACGCAAAATTTAATTTGAATTGTAATTAATTATAAATATTGTCATAATACCAAAATTAAGTTTATGTGAAAGGTACTTATCAAACAATATTAACTTTTTTGTATAATAAAAATACATAAATGCGTACGTAACATATAGTCACGCATTGGCGCTACTAATGGTTCACTATATGCAAGTATGTATCTACTACACCGTCGATCGTCACCATCTAAACCAAGGTTCACTACAAACTACATCTACAACCAATTAATAAAATATGTACACATAGGATGACTAAACAAGTACATTTATAATAGCAAAATTAATTTAATATTTTATATAATTTGATTTACAATTAATACATATAAAATTATTAATTACATATTATTTAATTCGGAAAATAAAGATATGATTAAGTAATACCAGGTAATATTGAATGAAATGGAAGCAATTTAGTTACTTAATATAATATTTTACATTTAGTATCATATATCGAAAAATTATTGTGTATAAAAAGAGATGTTTATTGTTTAGAGTAAGTATATAAATAAACAAAGAATGTACAAATAAAAGTTAATCAGGAAAACAGTACATTTAAATCAAAGAAAAATAATGGGAGATTCATTAGACTTTTTAACAAAGTATCATAATATATCTAACAAACTTAGGAAGTAAGTATTTTGTTATCCACATTATTACTTTTATAGAATGATCTAGTCTTTCCTATAATAAAATCATTATTATAATTATTAATAATTTAATTTTAGACGGTTTTTAAGAAAACCAAATGTTGCTGAAGCAAGTGATCAATTTGGTATGTTACATGGAAATTTTATGATGTGTAAAAGGATGATAATTTTATTAATATTTTACATTATTATTTAGGGACATTAGCAATTGAATGTGAACAAAAGGAGTTATGGCAATACGCAGGTTTATGTTTATTAGATGCTGCCAGATGTCAAGAAACACTAGAGAATATCTTTTCCGAATTAAATTATTTAATAAAAGCTGGTCGAGAATTTCTTGTGGCTGATAAGAAAGACAAGGATATAGGATGCCCTTCTATAGGACAGGAAAATACACAGGTTTATTAGTTTTGCAACTTAAATTAACAATTAGCAGTATAAGTGTATTAAATATTAAAGTTACAATTTTTTATGTTAGGCATCAATAAGTTGTTTTGGTCATGCTTTAGCACGTTGCCATAATCAACCAGGATTCAATACCATGTCAGCTGGATTAGCACTAGAGCTAGCATTAGCCTTAGGTTCTACTCCAGCTGGTATACAACAATTACGTAAAGCTATTGATATTTTTCCAACTATAAAAGCTATTAATACATTAGTATCATATCATATTAAACAAGGTAAATATTTATTAAAACAATTATAATCAGCTATAACAATTAAATACCAAATATTTGATCAGGTGATTATGTATCTGCTTTACAAATTCTAAATGATTTTGTTGAATTTGTTGAGAGTTATATTAATGCTGGTGCAAGAGGCAATTATAGTGTTATATTACACAGGTATTAGATACAATTTGAAATAATATATTTTGGAATGTTTGCAAAATAATGAATTCATTATTTAGTAATTGTATTAATACATAGGTGTGAGGTAACTAGAGTGCTTTTATTACTTATACTTCAACCATCACCACAAAGACTAGCACCTTCTCTAGCACAGGTGTTGGAAAAATATGCATGGGTAGAAGAAAGTACAAATAATGGCAAGTATTCTAATATCCTCCTTTTTCAATCATTTAAATAACTACAAGCTGACTAATAAAAAATAAATTACAGATTTTAATATGTGTGAAGACGAATTATTATTGTTACAATCATTAGTATTAGCATGTCAGTCACATGATTATCAAGCATTGTTGGAACTAGAAGGCGAATTGTGGACTTATTTAAATGCTGAACAAAAGGAGTTATTACATAAGTTAATCCAAGTTTTAACAATACAATAAATGGATATTGTTACATTTCATATATGTATATGAATGATTAAGGAATTTATTAAATTTGTAAATGACATTTTTTATTTAATTTTATAGTTATTTTTATTTAAGTAATCCCTTCCAAAAATTTAATTTCATTGAAATATTCACGATGAAAACTATTGTTACCTAATTACGTTATATTTTAATGAATCAATCTGTTAAAAATTGTCTGATGATGTAAGCAGTAACTGTGTAGCTTGTATATGACCCATCATTCCCCCCATTCTCGTAAAGGAGGTAGGTGAATAGGTGAGCAGTATCTGTGTGAAAGGAAGAACTTGTTGCTGAAAGCAAGGACTTCAGAGGGTCGAATTGTGTAGTGTGCATATTTCTGTATATGTACGATAATTCGTACGATAGTATTGTAAAAGAGGGGATGTCTCGCGTTCCACGAACATACTAAACTCTACTTTCTTATATCCGAAGAGGAGGCAAGTCGTCAAGGTAGAGTCAGTGATTACGCGGCGTGTCCACAGATCTTTCTATATTGGTTTGACGTATTCATTATTTATAATTTTACTTTACTGAGGTAATAATTAATATTTTTAAAATTACAGTGTACCTTTATATACCTTTATCTCGTTTTTAATTTGATAAAAGTATTTATTTTTTATATTTGAATATTAGTTCGAAACATATACTTTATACAATTTTTATATCTTGATCTATAATATAAGGTAAAAGAAAATGTTATATATTTTGTACACATAATACATTGCAGAATAAACATTTTATGTAATTATTAATATTATAAACTAAATATAAAAAAAGAAGTTCTTCTCGTGTGTTCATTATGCTTAAATTTCATATACGAAAATGATATTTTTAAGGATATTTCTTATTTTTATATTTCATTTATGTATGTAAAAAATAATAATACAGAATCGAATTTTCTTTATCCGTATTTCTATTGTGTAAATTAATGTAATGTTAATGTAATGTGTTGGAAGCGTCTGATTCTATACAGTACCGTTAAATTCAACAGTTGAATTCTGAATATTTACTATCTTTACCCAGTGATTAACAAAACTAATACCTTTTTATTCTTTTTAGAATAAATTTTTTGCTTTTTTTCATATTTTATAAAGTATCTTTTAGATATGGTAAATGAAATATTTATTCTGAGTCAAATATGTTCAATTTAATAAAAGCAGATGAAACAAATTAATTATTTTCAATTTTATGTTAATTGAATTAATATTTACAATTTGATGCTAATTATATATATATATATCATTGTAATTGTGTCATTGTAGTAATTTATCATATATTTTAATGACCTTGAACTCAGTTCGATACAGTTGAATGCCCGAAACGTTGTGTATGTACTTCGCCTAGCATTACAAACTATCAACATGTACATATATATATTTACCACTTTCGTTTGCATAAATCTAGTTTATGAAATATATAAAATGAAAATACTTAAATTGAATACAGATATTATTACGTGATTGTAGAAAAAGATCATAATTACGCATAATGGTTCAGTTTGAACCAGTTTGAAATTTTTTAACACAATTAATAACTTACAGATTTAAGCATAATAATTTTTATAGAGTTATTGTAAGATGTTTAAGAAAACATATACTGTATTATTTTTATAATGATTTTTTAATAGCAGCATGGCCAAAGATTGGAGAACTATTTTCGTAACCGGAGGAGCTGGTTACATAGGAAGTCACTGTATTGTCGAACTTTTGGAGAGTGGATATGATGTGGTTGCAATAGATAATTTTGCTAATAGCGTTACTGAAAGTAGCGGTGAATCCGCAGCTCTTAAAAGAGTGGAACAAATTACAGGGAAGAAAGTTACATTTTACAATTGCGATCTCATCGATCGTGACAAACTTGAAACAGTTTTTAAAAAGGTACAAAATATAACTTAAGAAAAGAATTACCTTAAATATTTTTATAATATTTTTAAAATCATGTTATATCTTAAATTTTAGCACAAAATAGATTGTGTAATTCATTTTGCGGCAATAAAGGCGGTTGGTGAATCAATGCAAATTCCACTTCATTATTATCGGAATAATATTATCGGTGCCATCAATTTGTTAGAGGTAAAATGTAATTGAGTAAGTCTTTATGTGCGTAATGTTCTTCACATCATAAAAAAGGAATAAACTTAATCTTTTTACAAGGTAATGAAAGCTGCTGGGTGTTTCCAATTAGTGTTTAGCAGTTCTTGTACCGTGTACGGAGAACCAAACGTCCTTCCAATTACGGAAGAACACCCAACGGGAAATATTACAAATGTATATGGTAGAACAAAATACTTTATTGAAGAAATGCTTAAAGATATATCGAGAGCTGAAAAGGTGCATTTTAAATAATTCGAAAATATCAGAAAAATTAATCTATTTAAAATTTTATTAGCAATCAAAATTTTGAGCAAAATATATATAAAATTTTGATTTTTATTTAACAGAATTGGAATATCATTTCTCTAAGATACTTTAACCCAGTAGGTGCTCATCAAAGTGGTTTGATTGGAGAAGATCCTACAAAGTCATTTACAAATTTAATGCCTTATATAGCACAAGTAGCTTTAAGACATAAACCTGAACTCATCATTTTTGGTGGTGATTACCCTACAAAAGATGGTACAGGTACAAATAAATATTTTATTTTCTCTTATGCAACATTAAAGGCATATATTGTTTAAAGTAAAAAATTTCGAAAATATATATTTTATAGGTATACGTGATTATATTCACGTTATGGATTTAGCTGCTGGTCATGTAGCAGCTTTAAATGCTTTACACAAGCGACATTTGAGGCTAAAAATTTATAATTTAGGTACTGGTAAAGGTGTATCTGTACTTGAATTGATTAAAATTTTTGAGAATGTCACAGGAACAACAGTGCCATATGTTATAAAAGACAGAAGAGAGGGTGATATTGTTTCTATGTATGCCAATACAGATTTAGCAGAAAAAGAATTAGAATGGAGGACTAAATTTAATGTCGAACGGATGTGTAAGTGAAATAACATTTCCACTATATTTTCATATTAAATAAGATTTCTTTCTAAGTATTTTTTGATATAGGTGAGGATTTCTGGAGGTGGCAAACAATGAATCCACATGGTTATCGTAATTCAGTAAAAAATGGTATTAGCGAGCATGTAAATGGCACTTTATAATACCGTTACTTCATTGTTATTAAAGCATGACTAATTTATGATAATAAAATAAGTGCAATAAAGAAAACAATAGTATTGAAATATCTTTTCTTTTCTAATTTAATACTAATTAATCAATTTATTTACAGCTGTGTTAGTGTTGTTTTGAGTTTCTTTTGTTTCTTCTATCATTGTATATAACGATAAGTGTTGAAACTTCAATACTTCAAGACCCCAACTTGTCCATTTAGGAAGTAAGTATCTAGCAAATATTTCTAAACACTTTGGTTCATTTGGAAGATATTCTCTCATAACTTCTATAATTTAAAATAATATTTTTATCTACCTTCATTAATTTTTTCAACATAAATTGTTATTGACATATAATTTTTACCTGTAAGTGGTGGTTTATGGGAATGTACAGCACTTGGTACACTTATTAGTAGTTTACCACTAGGAATGTTTATTTCATTTCCATTTACTACAGATCCCAGAACTAGTAATTCATAAGGTTGCTTACCAGGAGCAGAATTAAAATTACATATTGTATTTCCTCCTTGAGTAATCTAAAATATAAGTGGAGTGAAGCGTAATTTATAATATAACTGACACTTTTAATAATTTGTAAAATTTGGCTACATTATGTACTTACTTTAACCCAATACCATTTTGCTCTGTATGTAACTCCCCATGATGGAAATATGTCATTAAAGATGCTATGTAGATGACTTGGAGCATTAGTACACCATATTGCTACAAGCCCATTTGAACATAATAATTTGCCAATTGGTATCTTAGCCAACTCTTCATTGTACATCATTTTATAGCTGTTTAACAAAGAAAAATATAAGACATAATTTGCACATTATATAAAATATTGTTTTTGCAGCAAATTGCTATTAAGAATTAAAATATTTTTACTTATAAAAAATACAATTGATTAATATAACAAAAATAAAATCTATCATCAGTACTATTCAACATGAGTTTCTTTTTATGATGATAAGTTGCATCTAAAATCTTATTTACCCATATGCTCACAAAATTGAGAACAAGAAAAACTTATACTATTATCAAAGTACTTGTTCTCATTAAATTGTTCAGAGAGCTTTCTTTTATAATGGCTTATATTGAACCATACAAGATCACCTAGCTTCTGAATATTTGTTTTTTTTCCTTCTTATAGACTTGTTCCACCAAGGAGGATCCAACAATATAAAATCATATTGGTTGTTTAGGCCCAGCTTGTTTGCAATGTCTCTTACATCATAGCAATAAAATTTGCATTTTTGAGGGAAAACATATCTCTTCTCCTTTAATTCTGACGTAATAGCTATATCCATATCATTGCACCCATAAAAATTTTCCTCTTCATTGCAAAATGTATCCTGATAAAATTTTTGTGATGCCAACCGTGCTGCTTCATTATTATCAGATAATATATTAGTAGAAATTAATCCCTCTGTTTTTACAATTGAAATTATTTTGCTAAATGTTTTCTTGATATAATTTATCTACAAAATAGATTATTATAATGACTATAACTATTTTGTTTAATGATTAAACTACTAAACTCCTTGTTTTTTATTACATACTTCTTTTAAATCTGCGTCTGGCAAAAGTTTTGATCGCTTTCTTTTTCTACTTTTACTTTGTAATGAAATTCCTTCTTGTTGTTCAGATTGAGTTGTTTGATTTTGTCGTAAGTATTGAGAATTTATTTCAAATAAAATTTCATCAAAAATTAGTTTACACGGTGTGTTATTATTTTTTACGTTTGTATAAATATTATTAAGAAATTTTAAATGAGATATTATCCATCCTTCTTCAGTAGAAAAAATTAAACTCATAATTGATATAAATGCACCACACTACGCATTAAACATAACTATATATCTTCAATTTATTGGTTCTAATTTTCTTATTTTCTTACGTATAAGCAGCAACCATTCAATGTATGTATTTCGATTCTATGTCTTATGTACTTTATGTTTAAACAAACTTCATGATACTATCGTACCATGGATGTTGAAATACAAAAATGTCTACATAGGTTAGATTAGATTACATGATTACTCTATCTGCTTATTTCAATGCTTTGAAATCTTTTATCAATTTTAATTATATAATTAAATGAGAAATATATGAATGTGTCATTTAGCACATTGAGAACTATCATAATATATAAGAAATATATATAATATATAATAAGAATTGAATGAAGGATATTTAGAAAGAAAGATGAGAATTGCTGTAGAAGGTTGTGCACACGGCGAATTGGATATTATTTACGAGACTATCCAAGAAATAGAAAAAGTTAATGGGAAAAAAATAGATTTACTTATTTGTTGTGGAGATTTCCAAGCAACAAGAAATTTGAGTGATTTAAAATGTATGGCAATATCTGATAAATATAAAGACATGCGTACCTTTTATAAGTGAGTTGCCAACCCAATATGTTATTAAAAGTGAAATGGTTAGATAAATTGAATTATCTTTTTATCTGTCATGTTATTTAAGAAGCCCTTAAGAACCTTAAAAATTTTGTAGATATTATTCTGGTGAGAAAGTTGCTCCTGTGTTAACAATATTTATTGGGGGAAATCATGAAGCTTCCAATTATCTTCAAGAACTACCGTATGGTGGTTGGGTGGCTCCTAATATTTATTATTTAGGATATGCCAGTGTAATAACAATAGGTGGTATTAGAATTGCAGGATTATCAGGTATATATAAAAGTCAACATTGGATGCAGGGACATCATGAAAAACCACCATATACTGAAAACACGATAAGAAGTGTATATCATATCAGAAATTTAGAGATATTTAGATTAAAACAGGTAATACATTGATAATACCTACTTTTTCATATTTTGGACATAGATTTTATAAAAGTAACATAAGAATAACTTTTTTGTTAATCATATTATTTTTTATTTTGTTATTTATTATTGTTCTATGTTCATTATTATTCATTTTGTTTATGATTTGTATCATTTACAGCTTACTGGTAATATTGATATTTTCTTGTCACATGATTGGCCATCAGGCATAACTAAATATGGAAATGAAAATGTTTTATTAAAAGAAAAACCTTTTTTCAAGTAAGATAATAAAAGCCACTTATGTAAAATATATCAATTTTTGAATATATGAGTGTTTGCAATATATTATTGTTTTATTGTAGAAATGATATCAAGAATAATGTGCTTGGTAGTCCACCAAGTATGGAACTTTTGGAACATCATTATCCAAGCTATTGGTTTTCTGCTCACTTACACTGTAAATTTGCAGCTCTTGTTAATGAAAAAGGAGGAACAAGAGTAACTAAATTTCTAGCTCTAGATAAATGTCTCCCAAAAAGAAAATTTCTTCAAGTACTTGAAATTAAACATAATTCAGATTTACCACTGAAATTACATTATGACTTAGAGTGGTTAACAATATTATATTTAACAAATCATTTATTAAGTGTCAAAAGTGGAATTCACTATATGCCTGGTCAATATGGTAATACTAGATGGGTATTTACACCAACCGTAGAAGAGAAAGCAATGGTTTTAAAAAAATTTAACTGTGATTTAGAAATTCCATTGAATTTTACACAAACTGTAAAATCATATAATCCTGATTGTACAGATGTGTCAGTGGTATCACCACAATTGATACTAAATAGTCAAACAACCCAATTTTGTGATACTTTGGGTATTGACGATCCATCTGTTTTACTACTATTAATACAAAAGTAAGTAATATAAAAGAACTCTCAAGGCTTTACTATAGTATCTAGACTGCAATTATTCGGCTGGAATGACACTTTTTAAGGTTGTTGAAGCCGAAAATGGGGATCGTTTTTCGCGAAAGTGAAGCATAGAAAATTGTGCTCAGCTTTTTTTTGTGTGACGAATTCGTGGTTTTTAACGTGATCTTTTTTAAAATTTATTTCTCTGTATACATTTGAATCGTGAGTATTGAATTAGGTCTGGATTATTATTTATTTTCTGGTCGTCGTAAGGCAACAGATTAGACGGACTTTTATAATTAAGATCTTTGTCGGTCAAATATAATAAGCATGAATCTTTAAAGCTGTTCATTTCCGCGATAAATGATCTTCATTTTCGGCTTTAGCGATTTGAAATATCTCCTGAAAGATACATTCCGCCAAAAATTGAAATCAAACGAATCATTAATAATGAAAACATATATCTAGCTCCCACGAAATTTCTATTTCCTTTGATGAAGATAATGTCTTAAGTTCTACATTTGATGGAAAATTAGCTAGTGACTCATTTAATCCGACATCGCCATTAAATTTATCTCCAAAAAGCAATAATGAAGAGCAAGAATCAGAAATAAGTAGCAGTAAGGATACAACAAATGAAAGTCTTAACAATTTATCATCAGCAGTAAATCATGATTGTACAGGTGATGGTGAGTGATGTATTACTATCTAATTATGTATGTGATGTATTACTATCTAATGTCTTCACCATTCTTTATGTAGTAAGACACATTATTTATTTTGCAGGTGATAATCATTTCATACAGATTGAACCAAATTGTAAGAAATTTAAACGTCGAAATTATTCTATATATTCGAATACACTTTAACTGGAAATTAAGGTATTTTATAGTTAAATTTGGAATATTTTAATTTCATGAGACACAATGTTGTATAGGAAAATTTTAATAAATTATGTAATAAAAATGGGTACATGATTATGTATTTTATTTTTTGCAAAAAATCGTGTTTTTACTTGTGTAAAAATAATATATATTAATTATATTAATTTTGTTATTTAATAAATATACATTAATTCACTGTTCGTATTTTTTTTGTACCTCTTTTATATTATTTTAATAATATAAGATATGTACTTACTTTTATATATATATATACACACACATACATACACATAGGTACATATGTATATGTACTATTAAGTGTGTATTACATGTCACAAGTGTTTAGGTTAGAAAACTGTGTACTTCCGAACGAAGTGACATCAATAGCATAGTAAAACAAACCTCGAAATAAAATTACTTTTGTCCCAATTATTAGAAAATAACGTTTTGACATCAATGATACTAACTATTTTTAGTAACTTAAAGTAAAATTATTTAATTATTATTAATACAAAATGGATAAGTTAACAATTATTTCGGGAACATTATTTTTTGCTGCCGATATATTTGCAATTGTCAGTCTGGCTATGCCTGATTGGATTATTACTGATGTTGGTGGTGAGTGATTAGAAATTATATTTTTCTTTTATTTATTTCTTAGTAATTACATGGTTTTAATGGTATAATGTAATAAATTTTATTACTTATATAATGTAATATATATGTATTTAAGTATAAGTTCTTTTCACAAACTAAAATTTTTTTAGGAGATACAAGACTAGGACTAATGTGGTCATGTATGACTTTATATAATAGACCTCCAGTTTGTTACAGTTCAAATTTGGAACCAGAATGGTTTATGGCTCTTATTTGTATTTTTGTTGGTTGCATTTTAATAACAGCCACTATAATATTATTAGCTACTTCTCATTGGGATCGTAATGTTATTTCCTATGCAAGATGGGTAGGATTTACAGCTAGTAAGTGCAATTAATAATGTTAATTACCTTTTAAAAATGAATTTTTTACATAAAAAATATAAGATTTTATTTTAGTGGTGCTGTTTTGCTTAGCAGCTGTTATATTTCCAATGGGTTTTCACATTGATGAGATTGGTGGACAACCATATCAGTTACCAAATTCACATCAAGTTGGCATTTCTTATATACTTTTTGTTTTAGCTTTGTGGATAACAGTAATTTCAGAATTATTTGCTGGTAAAGTTTGTCTCCCACATTTTTAGCATATATCATTTCCTCAATATATTTTTTATATCTGTATGATATTGTTCGTAGCTATTGCATATTCTGTAGGATTTAAAGCTACATGATATATTATGAGATGCAACAAAACTGTTAAATATTAAGGGTCTTATTTATAATTAGAATAAAGATAGAATATAAATAATTAGAATAAATATTTGTTATTATATAACTAGAATGAAAAGATCTGTTATTATATACAACCAAATATTATATATAACTGAAATATTATATGAGAACTGAGAACTATTAGAAATAAGTAATTAATAGTAAGTTTATTAATTAATAAGTATTAAACAATCTTTTGTACTCTTTATTTATTAAAATATATTATATGGTTGTAATTTTTTCACGAATTTTAAATGTCACAGTGCTATGATAAAAAAAAGTAATTATAATATGTGTAATCAAGTGTCAATATTTGAAATAAAAAATATCTTTTAGTAAATGATAATCAAGTTTTGATAACATATATACATATTTTTATTAATTTTTATAAATCTTAAATATACATTTTAATATATATATATATATAAATATAAATATATATATATATATATATTTTTACATCTTCGTAGGAAGTATTATTTTACTAAAAGTATTTCTTATCTACATTATGTGAGAAATAGAATTTAAATAAGATGTTTTGCAATGGGAATTTTGTTGCTTTATCAACAGATTATATTCATATATGAATATCAATATATTTATAAACTAGAAAGAATTAAAAAAGACTTGCGAAGAATGATGTGAAACAGGAGAGTAAAACCGTACACACACTAGCCCAAAGCAAAACAAAACATTTAACACATTACCTATATAAAATCAATTAAGTATACAGTAATTTTTATACTTTTAACATATTTCACTGATAAGTATCTTGAAATTGTTAGAGTATTTTTATAATAACGATACGAATACAACCAAATTTGTAGTCATTAAATTAATTCATTCACTAAACTTATTACAAAAAATAAAAAATGTATTCTGTTACATGTATTAACATGTATAAAATGGCAATACATGAATATATTTGTATTTCTTTTTTTTTGTTTTGTTTTGTTTTTTTTTTTTTTTTTTTAAAGAACTGTAATTAAAGACACAAGTTTGACACATACAAGGTAGTTTTGTACACAAATTTCATGTTTATACAATCTTCTTCACTGATAACGTTAGTATTCCATCTTACCAATTATTTTGTTTTGTTCAAAATCTCTATTTTTTACTTTTTCCAAATATTTATTTTAATAATATGGCATAAAGAAGTATTATCACGAAATACATATGTATTTTGAATAGTTATTTAATTATTTTTTTTTTAAATTATAGAATAGCTATCAAACTAATATATGCTAAAAATAATTGGCAGGTTGGAATATTATAAGGGCGCAGGAAGGTTATATACAAAAATAACTTAAGGCATAAGATGTATCTTTCTTCAGACATATATAAAATTTGCATTTCATAGAAATTTTGTCATTAAAGTAGAAAAACCTTTCTCTATTTTTGCCTTCTTTTCTACAAGATTATTATGTATATCCTTTTCTTATACATTGTATATTCATAATCAGAGTATGAAAGATATGTACAAGAGATCATGACATTTAATATTTTGATAAAATGTAATGTGTAAGCGCTTATTAACTTCAATAGAACTATGAATGCCAAAATCAAAACTCTTCTTTAACTTCAACTTCAACTATTATTTATTTCGCGTACCAAGAAAACTATGCATAAAACTTGTAACAACATTCTTAGTACAAATGTTTCATGGAAGTACAGCATATTGAAAAGAAATACTTTTCTATTTTTTTATGATATTGGTTAATAAACATTCTCTGTACTTAGATACAAATATCAACAAGAACCACAAACCTGTAAAATCTATTCTTTCAAGTTGCCTCTTTAGGCTCAGAATATAGATTTATTTATATTCATAATTAATGCTTTTTGCTTTAACGCGCTTTACCACTATTTGACTGGTTATTCCCAATAGTGTCACATCGTCGATAATATAATAAATATGGAACTCTTGGAGGTGTAGGTTTTAATACATTACTTTCAGAAACACCTTTTAATGAACTATCATCATACCTGACCCATCCACCATATCCCACGTGGAAAGCATCTGTAACATAATGACCTTTTGTTGCCTCTTTGCCATCATGGTAAGTAACAGCAAACAGTTTATAATGCTTTTGCTTAGGATTTAGTTTCTTTATAGCATTTGGCGAGAGGAATTCTGTAACAGATGAATTTGATAATTTAATTGATTTGAATTTTATAAATTTAATGAAAAGAATTAATAAATTGTCTACTAACTGCTATCCAACTTTAAATCAATTGGAAATTCCACACTTTTCACAATTTTTGAGCAACCATCGAGTTTGTAGTCAAACCATTTTAGATGTAATATAAGAATGACAGGTAATTCTTCTAAAGTAACTTGCTTCCAAGCTTCTATCTGTTGTTTTGTTTTGCTGCATGTCATCCCTTCCAACTGATCTTTCCCAACAAGAATTTCGAGAGCACCTTTCACGGATTCTGCTTTCTAAAAGTAAAACATTGTATTAATATATTATTGTATTGCAATATTATATTGGATTTCTTTATGAGTATTAGTACTTCAATATCAAGTTGTAACGTAAAGAAGGGTTGAACATTGTCTGTCGGCTGTTCTCCTGCTCGTGATACTCTAGATCTCAATTGCCCACGAAATATATCGGATAATGGTGTTCTTCCAAATTCGGTACACCGTGTAATAGATCCTTTATTCTTTGGACCCATAACCTACAAACCAAATCTTGGTATTAATACCTTTCTTCGATAATTAATTGTTAAATTATTTAGTTGAAGTATGTTGTATTTTACCTTCCATTCTTCTTCTCCATTGTTATAACTTATATTATTTTCAATATTATTTGTTACGTTTTGATCGTTATTTACTAGTTTTATAAGCTGGAATAAAGAAATAATATTATCCATATTATGCTATCAAAATTCACATTAAGACGAATGTTAATTAAGATCATACATACTTCAAGCATTTCGTCATTGATACCATTCAGAAGGCACGAGAGAAATTCTTCTGCGTCTTCTTGCCGCCCTTCCACAGAAAATACGCCCGCAGCTGACGTATTTTTTAACATTGTATATACGTAAAATGGTTCAAAGGCCACTCCACTTTGTATATCTACTATTGAATCTTCCCCTCGTTTATTTGCTCGATCTTTCCTGGCTAGTCGAGCACCATCTGATAAAGGTGTAAACTCATGTACAAATTTGATCCTGCATAAAAAATAATTAAACATTTTAGGAAACATTATCGAAATGACATAATATGCGCTAAATTTAATGTACAGAAATATTACATTTACATTAGATATCCTAATAAATTTCATTTTCACTTACATATTATCAATAAGTGGAGTGGAAGACATTTTATTGGAACTTTTAGAATGTGGTAGTGCCATTAAAAGATTGTAAAAAGGTGGACAAGCAAGCAAAGCTTGTAATATACTATTAATATAACAATAATTACTACGGTTTGTTAATCCTCTAGGTAATAAACTCACAGTTTGCTTATCCATCTGATAACTTAATAAGAATTCTAGAAGAAGAAATTAAAGATATATTAGATGTATTTAGATCAGAAAATATTTAAAATAAATAAATTTGAGCAATATTTACCACCCATACGAAAGGCAATAGGATCATTATAATGATTCTGTAATGATTCTGCTTGAGAATTTTTACTTTCATTTCGTATATTAGATGAAATATTTTCATTTGTAAATAGTATTGTACTGCTAGGTTGATCTTTCTCCGTTGAAACTTGTGATGTTATATTATTCTCTGTGATTGACAGAGGATTAATACGCGCTGTTGGTTTGTAATTTGACAGATTTTGTTGTGCTTCTGCACTTCCTTTTTTTAAAATACTAGCCCAAGATATGCTAGATGAAGCTGGGGATGGTGTAGCAGGTACAATTATTGGAGTATTTGCTGCATTAGAAGAGTTGCTTGGGGTTTTAATAATAATTTCATCTTGCCCATTTTTCCTAGAAATATCTTCCTTATGTGCTTCATTTTCACTTTTACAAATTGGTTTTGATAATGTTTTAACAACAGTAGTTTTAATACTAGAAACAGTTTCATTCTTATATTCTTTATCAGTTTCTCCATTTTGTTTCACTTCAATACTGCTATTAATATTCACGCATGGTACATCATTCTTTTCTGCTCCATTGCATTTTTCATTTACAGTAGATACAATGTTATGCTCTATTTTAACATTAACTGGTGGTACTTTCCCATTTGTGTTTGAATTTTTCCTATTGGCAGTATTTTCATCTACATTATCGGTACATTGTTCTACCTTACTGTTATTTACAGTTATAACTGTAGTGACTATATTGGTCTGTGAAGAATTATCCTCTTCAGTTACTTGATGAAAAGGTTGCTTAACTGGTGTGTAAAGATTCTGTACTCGTTTCTCATGAGACTTTGTAGCTTGTACTTTAGTACATTCTTGGGTAGGTTGAGAAAGCATAGGTGGTGCTTGTCGAACACATCTTATATTTCCTGAAGGATGATGATATGGAGGATATCCATAAGCAGGTTGCGTATGAGGATGTGTATTTGTATGTGTATGAATATTTGGCTGATATATAGCTAGTGGAGGATAATGAACATGACCAGAGAATTGTTGCTGTTGTGTTTGATCTGGATACATAACAACAAAAGATAATGGTGGATGGAATTGGCCCTGCTCTCCCATATATCCTGATTGCATTTCATTTGTAGGATTTATTCCACGATTGAAATTATCTCTTCTTATTCCTCTTCCTCGATTGTTCCTTCTATTAGTTTCCCTGTTACAACTAACATCATGAATTTCATTTCCAAGATTATATCCAGGATGAGAATAAGTCATAGCAGGCATAAATGGCTGTATATGAGCATCTGTCGGAACAGGATAAATTGGTCCCTGCCAATCACTACACATTATTTGTTGTGCATACGAGGGTTGTGGTGGCATTGCTAAATGAATGACAAAGTTCAATATAATACACAAATAAATATAAGATATATACAATCTGAATAAATAAGTAAATAAAAGAATTACCATTATGATACCATTGATTATGAACTTGTGGAATTTCTGTTATAGAAGCATTGATGTCATTACCAGATTCAACTGTGTCCCATGGCAATTTCAAGGTGTCATTAGCGACATTGGATTTTAAAATACCTATTAAATGATTCTTATCATTGTCATTTAAATCATGTAAATCTAAGAATTGGAAATCAAGCTGAAATAAAATAAAATATTAATTAAAACTTAATATCTTAATATCACAAGAAATAATATTGAAATAAAATATATTAAAATAATCTATGTAATATTGTTTATGGCGAAGCATTGCATATCATATAATTTATTTATATTACACAAAAACGAATTACGTATAATATTCAGAAATAATTTCAGGTCAATCAATAATCAGTTACTAAAATTAGTTCACACACACAATTATTTTGTTCTCTTTGTTAATTAAACAATTATTAATATACATTAATTTCAAGGAATTTACAAAATATTACAAAAATACATGTATATATGTATAAAGGAATGATAATTAATTTAAACTAATATAACTTAATATAACAGTAATATAATATTGTATAATAATAAATATACCTTTCCTACAATTACACGATATCGCAACATTCTATTATGTAAATGATATATTTCTTTAGTTACAATTTTGTGATCAATAATAGTTTCAATTTTATCTTCTAACCATAAACCTAACCTCAAATCCCATAACAATAAAAAAATCATTGAGAATAACATTAATTCTATGTTTTAAGTAATCAAAATTTTTATTAATAAATATCATACCTCATTTCGAATATCCATCCTTAAATCCATATAGCGTATAAAACATTAAAAATAATACCAGCAGAGAAACATGAGGCTTCAATGATTTGTGTCGGCAGCAAAAAGGATCGACGCTGATATTAGTAATTTTGTTTTCTATTTGTATGGAAATTATATAAAAAGTGTATTCAATTACAAAAACACAGTATTTGTATTATTTCTATGCAACAATAAAATGAGGAAGGCGAATGATAAACTATTAACAAATTACACAATAAGAATGATCATATTTCGGCAGTTATATGGCTAAAATGGCCCAAGCACGTTGCTTCACTATTATTTCTTTTGTTCACAAGATTGGTGTCGCCACTCGTCACTATCATTACTAGTGTTTTGCAGGAATATCTACCGAAACAGACTTTCCCGCTTTCTTGTTCCTTCCCTTTTTATATTGGTCAACGTGAGAAATCAAGACATCTAGTTACTTTGGAAATTTGCATTATTTTATAAATTTCACTTTATTTCAGTTTGTTCTGTTTCTATAAAGTCTAGAACTATGTATGTCATACCTGTAAGATTGTATTGAAATGTGTTTTAATTTTCTAACTATTTTTTTTGTACAAAATATGAGTTGAACATATCTCAAGATGTAATTTATTTTCTTCAAGCATATGCAATGTTAAACAAATGTTTGGTAAGTGAGAAAATTATTTAGTGTAACTTTTGCTCGTTCAGAACAGTTAACTTTATCCTAGTAGTACGAAAGAAGATTAATATTCTTAGATCTTTAAATTAAAAGCAAAGCAGGAAGTAAAAAGATTCCCCTTTGTTAAGTTCCAAATTTGAATTCAGATTCAAATTTACAAATTCAGTTACTAAAGATTCTTGCCTGAACTTGTTATTAACGACTTTGGAGATAAAATCATTTATTCAGTTAGAACGTGACAAAATTAAAAAAAATTGAGAGCATAGTATCTTCTATTCAAAATGACCATTTTATATAATCAATAATTTATTCATTCAGTTTGTATAAAAGTGAGTACAAATGCATATGTACATACTATCATTGGTGAGGCACAGAACATTTTCCATTACGAACATAATTTAATTGTTAATGAACATTATTTTAAATATGTTTTCTACTCATCAATTTAATTATGATCACGTTACAACTATTTGATTACTGACTAATTATTGGTTATATGATGATTATTTGACCAGGTTAAATTAGCGCGCGCCTATATGGGAAAATCGAGCGTTTCTATTGGCCCAGAATATTGTAAAGTCAAATCGGGCGTCCCTATTGGTGGAAAATATTGTAAAGTTTAATCGAGCATTCTCATTGGCGTAGAAGATTGCGAAGTCCTCACCATTGTTAATTTAAAGGAGATGCGTGGCACGGGGTGACACTCAACTGTTAAAATTTGTGGAGCGAAAACTCGCGCGATATCTCGTCTATATCAACACTTTCATTTAGATTTTATTATTTATATTTAATTATCTCAAATTGTTTGGTTAATCATCACATAGCTTCCAGAATAAATTAATCACATATATATTATTCATATATAATAATAATTTATATATTGTTAAAAGTTTATCACTTCTTCGTCTTGCTCCTGTTTCCTGAAAACGACCTTGTAAGTGTAATGTAAGTGTAAATGTGAGTAATTTTATAATCTATACTTCATTTAATCCTATTCGTTGTATTTAAATTTGTCATTTTTGAATCGAATATTGTCATTAAAATTTCAATAGAAATCAATAGAGATTAATCTTCCACTAGATCAAATTTTCCAAATAATCAATATTACTCTTAAGAGCGAATTGTAATATTCCATGTCTCGTTACAGTTTTCTTCCATGGGATTGCATGATTCCTCCTTGATGACAGTCTTCACGATTACTGATTATTAGTGAATGACTACGATTAGTGATTACGATTATTCAGTGAATGACTATGTTCCTGGCATCTTATCGTGAGTCGTATGCATTTTTGTTCCTCTGGTTATTCAGTCATGTCGTAGGACGAAAGGTCCGAATCGACACGGGTGACTGGTTGTATTACGTAGAATTTTTTACGAGCGCAGTGATCGCGGGTATTTATTATACGCGTGAGTAGTAACGTCTCCCTTTCCTATGTATTATTTATTAGTTCAGGATAGGTTTTCTTGCACATCGCTTTTGTTTTTTTAATTACACGATACTAATAAATTTTATATTAGTAATATTAATAATGATGCCACCTGATACAAACGATGTTATATTAACCATTAATTTGATCGAAAATATGTTCACTATAATTACTTTCAAAATCGAAATATACTAAAAATATATATTTACGGAGAATTGGAATGATTCGATTAAATATTTCGTAATGACGAAATCGTATACTCCCCGACTTTGTTGCATTAAAAATTGCAATTATTGCATATTTAATAATAGTAAGTCATTTTTTTATCTCACATTCTTTTCTTTGATGCCACTATTTCAAAGGATTTAATTATTTGCCCTTCATTTTTGAATTAGAGTATTTTGAATAATTTAAAATATACATATAAAGATATTAAAGTTCAAACCTGCCGTACAGAAATGTATTGAATTTTATGTGCAAGAAAAAACTTCGCGACAGGGAAATTTTGGAATCAAAGCAAAAAGTTTTGTACATTGCTCTCGTGTTTTCGAAAATGTGCTTTGACGAAGAAATTGCCTGAGGTTGTTTGCATTAATATTTAACTTTGAGTCAATTATTAAATCAATTTCTTATTCATTGTCAATTTGTCCTTTTTGTAATGGAATTTCAATAATTCACAAAAGTCAGTTATTTGATTAAATTATCATATCGCTTTCATCTTATTCGTGCTCTTCTCTATAAGTAAATTCAATATTGGTATTTTGGTAATTTATTAAATTAATAATGTAGAGCATACAGTGATAGTAATTGAGATAAAACTCGAGAATAGACAATGAAGAAAGATTAGCCCGTTAAATGCAAAATAGATGAGTTAATTCTTTTTTTTAGTTAGGATTTTCAGGTTTAACCACTTCCGTGTTTATTGCCAGGACCTCACTCACGTGCCCAGGTGCTACTTGAGCGAGGAAAAGGCAATGAGTACGATGACTATTGATTTCATAACAATTTCTAAGCTACTGACGATGCGTTAGTGTATCGTGCACGACGTACTTTCTACATAGTGTGTTTGGGTAGGCTGTGGAATTGCGTCGTTTTAGTGCTTATTTCATTTGCTATAAATTTAAGCAGTAAAAAATATAAATCATTTTGATCACAACCGGCGAAAACAGATTTGCTATGAAATACGGCGAATCGTAGATATCGGTATTAGTAATTTTATTCTTAAATTATAATAAATGGTACTAAATTTCGTACCATCTGTAATTTTCCTGAAAAATAGATACACTCTTTGAATTACGAATATTCGTAGTTAAAATCGAGGATTAGTTTTATCGTGTTGTACGCAATGGTCGCTAGTCCTCGTAAGTCGATTTCAGGTAAATAGTACGTAAATTAGAGTGTGCAAGTAGCGTGCTGAACTCGGGTGTCGGAGACGTCCCGGGACGTCCTCTCTAACGTAGGTCCTTGCGCCCGGGTGGTATGCGAGAGAATCGTGGAGTGAATGTGTTGGTGTGCCTATATTGCCATTTTTAAATATAGGGCTAGATAGGATAGGTAGCATACATTCTGGCGTGTCTGTTGCGTATAATAAGTAGGTAGGCTCGGGCAGGTTGGCACAGTCTCTGGTCGGGTAGGCGCGTTTTCGCGTGACCAACCTGTTTCAGGGAATCTAATTTGAAAAATCGACAGTAAAACTAGAATTAGTGGGGAATGCCACTCGTTTATGGTTTTGTCTATCGGTATTTTGAATTGCGCGGTCGTGGTCGCGAGTGGGTCTCGGTACGCACGTTTATGTATCGCTCGAGCACGCATATGCGAATGGGCAACGACCACTGTTGCGATCGTTGGTCAGTCCATGTGCGCTTGAATCAGCTTTCGCGATTTATATTTTTATTTCACCTTTGTAAGTTATTTTTTGGTTTGCGATTTAGAAAGTTTCGAGCCTAGAGGCTATGAGCCGAAGAGGCCCGACAAACTGCCATTGAAGAGGGCAACTACTAATGGCTTTCCATCCTCTGGATCATCCAGAGCATGGAAAGTCATTCGTTACTACTTTATCACTGTGTTTGCTTTTAGTATTTGTAGCACAATAGCATCGGTTGTAATTTATCCGTTAGCCGACATACGTGTCGGTCTCTCGTCACGTTGGGCAAATCGCGGTTGTTACGTCGGGCGACCGTCTACCTAGACCAGGCCATATACCGCGGGCCAGCCAGGATGTCCGCTCATCCTTACGACGTATCCTCAATAGCCTTAGGTACCCGTCATAAATCCCAGTAATTTGCTTGCTAAGGTCCTTCAGACCGAACAAATATCTTTTTCTAAATCACTTTCTGAAGACTATTGTCTACCACGGCTTGACAAGGGAATGTTAGGTTTTCCCACGTACGATGCTTCCTAATAGCAACTTTCTATCGCGGGCGGCTAAGACCCTTTCTAATCCACCAACCTCCGTTTAATATATAAAATGGTCATAAAACTAATCTGAACTATGGGGCCATATAACCAAAATAAAGGCAATACTCAGAACAGAATAAAATACTCAGAACAATAGCAAACGCGCCATGGTACGTTAGAAACGAGGACATTCGGAAAGACCTGGGAATATCAACGGTCAAGGTGGAGATTAACAGATGTGCAAGAAGGTACAGAGAAAGAATAGCAACGCACCCAAACCGGCTAGCAGCGGAAACGGCCGACACCGACTGGCAGCGGAAACGGTCGGCGCATCAAACATAAAAAGAAGATCAAAAAGGAAACATCCGACAGATCTCACAAAGGACATAACCTAACAAACAAACACTCACCACACTAAAGAAATAAATCAATCAAATTCGATTGCATACTGCCCTCACTTTCCTGACCAAAAACGTCATGAACAAATCCGATGGTCCCCATCGCTAGCTTTCTGACTAGCGATACTGACGAACATTTGTAATTTATTGCTGTATTACTTAAGACTGTCATGGTTTATATATGACTTTATTTCGTCATTTCATATGGGCATATACATTTCAAGAAAAATCAGAGATGATATGTAAATAAGTTTGAAACATATGATATACAAATTTACTACTATATGCAAAGTAATGATAATCAAGTTAATAATATTTTATGGAGTAATAATCTAGTTGAAATATATATCGTGAAGATTTTCATTATTTTAGAATATTAACAGTGAGCGTTCGTTATTATAGTTATCATTTTTTTGTCCATAGTATTTTCGATCAATTAATCACGAAATGACTTTACAAAATGTTTGAACTTGCTGTGCACAGATTAACGTTCATTCGCGAGCGTCGTTTATTTTCAAGAATTTTGTATAGAAAACGTTGTACGAGTGTAATTCGACGTAAATTCGACTTTCGGCAATTTATTCAAAAATTATATAACGAAATAGGAATTATACAAGCAAGTCCATGGTTGAGAATAATTGGAACTGTACATATACAGTCGTTGAAATGAAAAAAAACGAAAATGATAGAATTGACGTCAATCTTTAATGCAAAGAGCAACAGTCAAATTCATCCTACGAAATGATAGTGTAAATGTATTACTAAATAGTTCGATAAAGAAATCATGATTTTAATCAATTCTTTTTTCGTCTTGATATTCAAAATAAATTTTCCATTTTTGATAGCTTTCAAATCCAAATTGAAATTAAAAGACCGTGGCTTATTTCCATAATTTATTCGCTTTTTATGTCTAATGTCACATTTTTTCTATTATATATACTAATGCAATAAATAAGTTTATCGTAGATCTATTAACACAGTTATTACGTAAATTATGAGTATCTTGTTATTACGTACTTGAAATTATGAGTATCACATCAAAGATTCAGGAATGAATCAATGGAACTTGGAATATGTCCCTGTCTAATCTAAACATTGACGTCGCTCGTTGATTGCTGTTATATTTACATATGTCTCATAAGCAAAGGCACAAGGGCGTCTCTGTGCAACGTTCTCTTTCTATTTCTATTCCGCTTTTTCACTTTGCTCGCGTATTCTATCTTTATATCTCTATGGTAGTCAGCGGCAAAATCTCTAATTTTTTTACACGATCGGTATTTCAGAATATGGCGCACAAAGCATCGACGAGAAAGTCTATCCTGTATTTGAGCATGCTCGCCTGTGACCCGACGAAAAAACCTTCGAATATTCGTCGGTATTATAGAACATGCGACGCGACATCCCGTAAGATGCCAGCTCCATTTTTATCGCTTTGGACGATTGAGTCGAATTGTTTAGGATCAGTGGTATAATGTCACGCCTGTCCCGTACTTAGTTAGCGATTGTAGTTGATTAATTAGACGACGTCTATACTTTGTCGATAATTATACAGAAATTGAAGAGTATCGTAACGCCGTTTATCGACTGCTTTAGTTTTGAAAAGTCTGCAGTCAGGCAACCCAGTTTGCGTAGGTGTCCGTACGATGGCTATAGTTTCGAATGGCGCCAGTTTTTAATTGAATATATATATAGCATAAGACGTGACAGTATAGTATTTGCGAGCCATAGCTTATGATCCTAAAAGGACCTAAAGCATAGAGCCTCGATTAAAGAAATTTGTTTTGATCGAATCATCTTTTTAAGTATCGTTTAATTTATAATTTACATTAAGGATTCCAAAGATAGAGGATTCCTTTATCTTTCCGTGCATTTTTCGTTAGTTTCAAAAATGGACCTTCCTCTAAAGGTTTTATTCTATTCGCAACATTCTTGTTACTTATTTTTTCGATACTTTGAAACGACGTCTAACACGATAAGATTTTCTCGGCACGAATCGTTCGCAAAGCCGATTGGTCATATCTTTGTTTATGGCCCGTTATGGTGAAATACTTTTACGCGTCACCTACACTGTCTGTATTATGGACCATTAATACCATACGACGTAATCGTTGTTTGTATCCTGTCGCCAGAAGGTGCAACTGAAAATAGCAACATTTCTTCATTGCGTGATTATGTCATTAGCTGGCGGCACGCGCTAAAGATTGCGTTATGAAATAACACGGTCACGAAAGAATGGTTTACCTTAAAAATGGTATATGCAAATGTGTACGCATTTCCGTGTAGTAACTTTTACGTTAAGTCTCGCACCCCTTGGTTTACGTTTGATCCTTCGATTCTGCGATTATTTCCTCTTTTTCTTTGCCATCTTGGTATACTTTCGAAGGTAAACTATATCAAGCAGCCAGGTGTACTTTATTGTTCACTATCCTCGATGGTACAAGCTGAAAGAAAGTTGCCAGTTTTACGGGTGAAACGCGTTTAAGGCTGCGTTGAATGACAAATAAATATGCTAATGGCTATTCCGGGAACTTCAAATGCCGCGCATCTTAGCTTTTGCACCGCATCGAAAGAAGAAAGTTAAGTTAAGTTGCTCGGTACCTTCGCGGCCTGTTTGGAAGGAAGTGCCACGAACGGCCAAAACGAAGGGAGGCGGCTAGAACGAAGAGAGACAAGTTGGAGGGAGCGAGCGTGCAAGATGGAACGAGAGTTCTCTTAAATAATAGAAAATTCAGAGGAAGTTGATAAGCCAGGGCGCGTTCAAACTTTTCACTCGCCGCCTTCCATTTCTTATTATAATGAATGCATATCGGCTTAGTCGAAGCTGGAAAGCTACGACTATAAGAACCCTTTTCCACTTTTTGCGGCCTGTGCTCCTTGCCTCGTGCTCTAATACCACTGATTTAAACACGTCCGTGTATCCTAAGATAAATAACGTTGCTGTTCTTTTTTTTTTTTTTTTTTTT
>NT_176644.1:1799235-1806191 GCF_000188095.3 Bombus impatiens
CAAAAAAAAATACTTTTTTTTTTTTTTTTTTTTTTTTTTTTTGGAAGATTCGCAGAACAAAACTAGTTGTTGTATCGGAAGATTAATTTGTTCAGTTTCGCCGTCAGAACAGTCCTTGACGGGTTCAATTGGAAATGTCAGTGGCAGATTGCGTTTGTCGAACCACATGTTGCCAGCCGACATGCCACGAAATCCTGTTCACATGCACGCATACGACGAATAAATCGGCGAATATTTTGGCTATTACTATTACGGTAGCTGGCGTGTCTTGGCGCGCGACGGCTGTACGTTCGTCGACCAGGGCGCACGCTTTGCCATTTTCATTCAGGATCGATCGTGCGATTTTCCAGTAAACTTTCTCTTATAAAATATTCGTTTCGACGATACCATCCGTAAATGGCTTTACAATTACGCGTCCGAAACTGTGGTGGCTACGTTGCCGCGAAATTCCAAGCCGAATATTTATGGACGTTAAACGAAAACAAACTTATAAATTTGCCGAATCTATCAGGAAGTAGAGAAAATTGAACGAAATAGAAGATGTATTTCTGGAGGATGAAAATCTTAGGGAAAATTTCCGACTAACCGTAAAGCCTAACGGGGTTGCTTTATTAAGAGCGAGGGAGGCGATACAATCCACAGAGACAAATGGCCTCGGCAACGTTAAATCATCATGAAAAAGTTTGCGATTTAATAAGCAATTTCATGGAAATTCCGCGATCGTTAGCGTAACGACTTTCTCAATAAAAATTTCAGGATATTCTCGGTTCTCGCGCTTGACAGAGGATACGGGAAACGCATTCGAGATCGTTACGTTTTTAATACAACTCCTGAAACGATCGAAGCGTTCGTTATTCTTGCTTCTTTACCTCGTTACGATATATTCCTACGTCGTCGTGGATTCGATGGACGTTTCAAAGATGATAGAAGCCGGATAAAATATTCGCCAACGAGGAGGGTGAATGTAAGTCGGTTGACAGGGATCGTCTTAAGCGAAAGGACACGTCTTTGAGGTGAGATGCTCGTTGATCCTTTGTGATTCCACTTTTTATCCCGTCGAATCGATCATCCGCCGTGTTGCTCGGCTATCGGACACGTTAGCACGGGTGTGTCTATGAGAATTCGTTCGATGTGTATCGTTGTCATCGTAGACGAGATCCGAATACCATCGAGTACATACTTATATCGCTCGAACCGGGGATAAAATAACTTTTGGCTCGGCGATATCTTCTTGGATTTATTTCGACTATCGTTTTTCTTATTGTTATATATCGTTTGCATCGCGTTCGGCAATTTGGCAAACCTTCGTCGTGCTTTGCTCTTTGAACCATAGTGTTTAATCACGATTTCGTCGATTGCAAGAAAAATCGTCGAACGTGGTTATCCGCGAGCCGTGATCGCTTTCGAGAATATTTATTCGCGTCACGGAGACTCGCGATACGACAGTGCTTTGAAAAGCTCAGAAAACGCTATACACCTGTAAGTATGTATTATACGCGGGTAGTGTGCACGCGCTGGTGTGTGTACGCAGGGAGCAAGAGGGAAAGAGTGGAGCGTATGGTCGAATGGGTGGATATGCGGAGGACAGCGGTGCGCCTCTTTGCGCAACCCCGAAAGCAATATATCGATGTTTAGCAACCAATAAACGGATCCCTCAAAGAGGGCTTTTACCGTAAAGCGCTGGTGCTTCGACGTCTCGTTCCTTCCATAGATGCGCGCTCGCACACGCTCGTTTTCCGCTCTACGTACACGCCGGTGAACGTGTGCGAGTGTACGTTAACGGTGGCAACCGAAGCACGCCGCTTTTATGGCTCAAAGTAAACGCATTTATAGAGCCGTTTTGCCACCACCGCATCGGCGTAACCTCGCCAGCGACCATTTAACGCCGCTTTTATGATAATGTTATCAATAGCCTGACCCTCCTTCTTTTTCGCCATCAGTTGCCTTTATTTATCGATTATTTACGACTCTTGTCTATCATTCACCTGCTTCGCGGAGATCGTTGTTTACGATGGCATATTTTGCACAGGAACGTACTCTTTTTCCTAGAGAAAAGTCACCGAAATGATATAAACGATATCGATAACACGATTCACGATGCTCTTTTCCAAAGTAATTTCAGTGTCGTTGATAAACGGTTAAGCAGCGTTATCTTTACGCGAAACATATTTTTGAACGCGTTGTATAGATATTATCCTTCGAAGATAGATATAGAGTTTAAAACGACTCAAGCAGCTCGATTGCTAATTTATCTTGCATCGAAGCAAAAGCTTTCAACGAGCGCGTACGTAATTTTAACGGGATTTTACTCGAGACACGTCGTCCACCACACTCGCGTTTTTATTCCTGGGTAATAAAATTTTCGTATACCGGTCGAAGCAGGCAACGATACCGTAGCTTGGGGAGAGAAAAAACATCGAGTAGCTTCGGTTGACGGGGACTAGGGATCCTCAAGGCGTTGCTATATCGTCGCTGGCATCACGGTGTCACTCGCAGCTTCTTCATAATTCTCTCGTGAAGTAGCGACATAGTTACGACGGGCGAGGCAAAAGGGATTCCAAGTGGAAGTCGCAGTCTCAGCTTCTTGACACAGTCCCCGTGAAAATCTTACGCAATACGTACGCTTCGGCGTGGAATTATCGAACGGAAAGGTATCTAGCGAGGTACGTTGGTGTTCGTATTGGCGTATTTCTTGGACGATCTACGTCAGTAAATATCATAACCAAACGAACCGCCATAAAATTCGATGCTGCGAGTTCTAACCCGGCGATATAACGGATCATTGGTAACACGGCACCCCTGATGTACTGGTTCTTCCATAGTGACGGGCGTGTACGTGCGTCAGACATACACGTAGAAAGGCTGTGGCAAACACGTAGACGAAAGATCGGGAACTTGGGAAAAGCGAGTAAAAAGGCGGACTATTGTAGGAATCAGCTTCCTGGGGAGACAACGGCAAGAAAGAAGAAAGACGGTTCGGGTGAAAGAATCGAGTAGTCGAGTAGAGCGATAAGGGGATGGGAAAAGAGGCGGCAGCGCCGGGGGACGATGGTAACGAGAAAAAGAAGCGGAACGAAGGAAAATGGGGGTTTTCTGCTAAAGTACCGAGAGAGCTGACTGCTGACCAGTGGGCAGCGGTCTTGACGTGTGTGCGTATTGCCGAGGAAAAGGCTACGTGTACCCGTACGATGTTCTAGGTTCGCCCACACCCAGGATTTCGGGGGAGAATCCTTGAAAACCGGAGACCAGGACGCTATTGGCCGCTCCGAAAGCTCCGTCTGAGCTCGGCCAATCGTGGCCCGAGCTGATAACGGTGGCGGTTCTTCTCTTCGTTCCGCCTCCTCAAGACGGAGCGCTTTTGGCACGCTATATCAAGCCGGGTATATATCGGCTAACCTATATCGTCCACTTGTACGTTCTTCTATATGGATCGACCATCTTCTTTTCTCTGCTCGAGAAATTTCCTCCCGTCTGGATCGAGTCAACCCCGAGATCGTTTGCCACAGCTCTTCCTTATACCGTCGTTTCCAACTTCTTACTGCTTCTTTCTCTGTATTTTTTCGGACATCTGTGCCACCGAATTGTTTCTCGTTGCCGGCAATCTCCGGAGTATACGAGACCTCCGGCAAACGATGCTCGAATTAAAAACTCACAACGTTATTGGATATATATGTATATGATATGTACGTGTCGAGTTAGCATTGGAGTTAGGGGCGTTTAACGAACCTTCATTTGGATTGGCCATTCTTTCATTATACGATACAGATAATAGTTTCATCACGCATCTCGCTAAAGACCCATCTTATAATAACAATTCGAGTACCTAGTCACCGAATGAATATAACGACAAATTCACAAGGTGATCGTGTAACCGTTACAGAATTCGACAATTGACCGTGACGATTAGATACGCGAGATGCTAACGACAATAATCTTAGATTCGATAACGAATACACGGTGAACAGGATAGCACTTACTTGTCAAAAGTTCAAGTGGAATTGAACCCATGTACCTTACTATGTACCTCTCTGTACCCCTTGGGTCAACTATATTTTTGAGGAGAGCTATACCACTACGTCGTATCTCTTTTAGGCGAAAACGTCCATCCCGTAAATCTCGGGCAAACGTAATCGGATTAAATGGTAAACAACTACTTCCAAATTTTATTATTTAAGTACAGCTATGATAGAAAGTCTAGACTAAAGTATCGGGAATTTTACCAAAAATTCGAAAGGAAATGCCCCGATGTTCTTTCGTCTCAAACATATATATACATACATATAGACGCTCGATGTTGGATTTAATGGAGTTGCATTACGTTAAAAGGAAGACGATGGGAGTACTAAATAAGCAGGGACTAATATTGCTAAATTACATCGATAACAGGTGTTGTTTTTGTCGTAAAGGTAATATTCTCATCAACTGGAAGCCTTATACGAAGCTGGTAACATTAAGTAAACTTAACCGCATTGTTAAAACGTGCAATTTATCTCGACTCATTACGCTTCTAATGTAAAAAATGTCAACTGTAATTGTTTAATACCATCGCTCGTTATTTGGCGCCCGATAAGGTAATAACGATCCTCTTAATGGTATACATACGAGTCGTTGGAAAGGAAGTTGGCGCGTTTATTTACTTTCTACCAGCTAACTAGCGTTTTCCACGCGGATGCGGGATCGGCGATCGAAAGGAGATTTAACAAATGTATTCATATTTCAGTAATTTGAATACCCGATTGATTCTTAATTACCAGCGCGGAGAGCGCGAGCCGCACGTAAAACCGAAACGATCGAAATGGTCCGCGATTAAGGTTTGCCGGTTTATCAGCGCGTTCGATCACAGGTGGTGTCGTTCTTGTCGGTAACATCTTGGTTCGCGTGCAGGTTCCGGTCGAGGTTGTTTAAGTTAGTTCCGTCCTCTTTCTAAAAGAAGGTGCGCGCGAGTCGGTGCCCCGTAAGTGGCGTAATAGGACTGCCCCTGCGGTTGACAAGATAAAGAGCGACGATAACGCTGTTTCCCTGTGGAGGGACCTCGAGAAACGAGGGTGCGTGACCGTAGTGTGCCGCGTGACGCGTGTAATAACCGTAGCGCGGCTTCTTGCACGCACCCCATAGCAGAAAACTAAGTATACATTTACTGGTATACTTGGCTGCGTGCACCTTGGTTACACGACAGGTGCCCATTGCCGAGGATTCTTAAGGAAGCATGGCGGGAACGGGGGAAACGAAGGCGCAAGGGCTGCTAGAACCAACTTTCTTTGATGTTGACTCGATTCGCGGCCTTTGCCACTTCCACGCCTTCTTTCTAGATCGCGTTTTCGCTTTATCAGCATCCGCTCGTTTCTCGGACGTTGGTTGAAAAGTCGATAACGTCGCCGGGCCAAAATCTAGCCTGCGGCGACGTTCAAAAATTATGCCGACGCTCGAATACGACGAACGTACCGTATTCACGGACGAAACGCTCGAACGATCGTAGCTCCGCAACAAACAGCGTTGTCGAAATAATTAACTGGAGTTGCGCGGCGGACATTAAGAGCGCTATTAATTCGCGACGAACGGAAATACGGTTCGTGTCGTTCAAGAAGCACAATGACGCGTTTCGTATCGGAGGTGGTCGATAGCACCGGAACAGGTTGAAACGAGCACGGATCATTTGCGCCAAACTGCGAATCCATCGAAACGTAAATCGCATGGGTATTTTACGGCATCGCGGCCAGATTACAGGCACAATTAGCATGAGACTACATAATTAATAACTCGATTAATGCGTTGAGGCGAAATGTCTGTCCATCGGTGCTTGTCAATTCGGTCGGTCTGTTCGCTGGTTCGTTTGTCCTGGTCACGATTCGTGATCTCCTATTTACGCCAACTTGCCGCGCCGCGCTGCGCCGCGCCGCGCCGTTACGTCGTAATCGATTGTCGTCGTACAATATCGGCGTAGATCGCTTATGCTTACCGTTCGCGATACATTCTCACGGGTGAAAACTCATTAGCGGGTCATTCCATATTCCAGAAGGGAAGTCAGACCGGGTTTGAACGCGGTTCCACGCCAATTCCGCTCCATTGTCGAGAGCTGAAAATCTGCCTCGCCCCACTCGGTTACCCGCTGTTACGTCCCTCCGTCTAGTTAATTGCAACGAACGATTGGCTCTGGATCGACCAACTGGATGATTCGATACCCGTTCTACGGTGTCCAGTGCATTTTTTTTTTCACGCGCGCGGTTAATATCCTCGGTCTGCCGACGATGTTTTTCGACGCGGGCGAAAATTCATCTTCGCGGCGATATTTTCTGCTCGTATTTCACGGGTGTACGTACCGATCGGAGAAACGCGTAATACGGTATGCAGAAACGGAAAGAACGAATGCCAGAGACGTCGAACGGTGATAAATTTCTGAGAAAGATTTTTTGGACACGAAGCTTTATCGCTTCCTTGCTTCGATGGAGCGTCGAGGTCGACGGGGAATTAGAGAGACGGGCGTTCGTATACAGGTACTCGGTATTGAACATTTATCAGCGACCAAGACGGGGAAGCTGATCTCGAAAGACAACCGCGATTGAGTTACGTTGATTTTATTCCGCATTATTCCACCCAGCGCCGTGATACGGAACCGCTCCGTGGTGGCTAGATCAGTTTTATTTGCCGGATTGCGGTGGCGCGAACGGCAAACGCTAGCCTGAATCCGCCGCTGCCACCATCGGATTAACGTCATTGCGGTTTTTAAGCAGGCAATTTCCTAATTCGGTTGCCTCGAGATCCCTGATTTATCGCGCTTTTGCCAGTTATTCCGTACTGTTGGTGATTTACGACGTTGCTTCCGTTCCCGTTCCCGTTTCGCTTCCAGAGTTCCTCCTTCTTCGACCGCTCCTTCTTTTCCTCTTCTCGTGGCACGGTTCTCTTTCGCGTAGTTTCCATAGTCAGTGGAGTGGCGCGCCGCCGGTACCTTCCTCTTTCGC
>NT_176644.1:1806568-1821384 GCF_000188095.3 Bombus impatiens
GCGCGCCGCCGGTACCTTCCTCTTTCGCGTTCTCCACTTTCATCGGAGAACCGGGGGATGCGGTGCGCGAGATCACGCGGTTGGCGCGGTCGCGAAGGCAGCCGCGGATACCTCGTGGATGGTTCTTTCGAGCGGGTCGACGAATCGTTTAGAGGTAAAAAACGGTTCAACGTACTTAACAGATTAATTGAACACGAAGCGTTCACGGTGCGTGCTACGCATCCGCGTGAGAAATTTAAAGTATTGTGCGGGGAATTGGACTCGAGGGAACTCCGGCTATCCCGTGTTTAAGTCAATAATTAGTTATAATCTCGGTATAATCGTGGTACGGCACGAATTAACAGTTATAATCAAATCCGTTATCGGCGAACGTAATCGCTGCATGGTAGCGGCAATTAGACTGGCTAGAACTAATGCGAGACATACAATGAGCGTAATGAGAAACGTCTCGTTCGCGTTTCCTGCAGCCTATGCGTTTTATTTTTAGAGTTATCGCTGTGAAACGTAGTCACCCTTTCGCGCTTTAGAATTTAATTCGTTGTTGGCGAGCTTTGGTTTTAATAACGGCTTAATTAGCGAGCAGCTCGAGCAACCACGCTTCTCTCCAGCGACGTTCTCCTCTGGGGGTTGATAGAATCGAAAAGCAACCGGACAACCGTTTTGCAGCTGCGTTCCGCGCAGCCGTAAGGTGTTCTACGGCGAGCCTTCTATTTCGTGCTCGATCGAGCGCGCTCGATTGTATATTTTTACACGGCCACGCGAAATAATACCCTACTGCGGTTTTAGTTATGCAGGAGAACGGGCAAACTGTTGTTGCACTACGTGCAAAAACAGAAGGTACGCGGTGGTTCCGATTCACGGTGGACCGATCATCGCGCGAAAACACGAGCGGCTTGTTTTTGCAAGCGGGAAACTCGATCGGGTTTCACTCGACGGAATATTCCGTTGCTGTCTGTAAAAACATACTTAAGAGATACCCGAATCCGTTTTACCATCGGACCTGTCTTTCCACTTTTCTAATTGCCTTGCATTTTCCACTGCAAGCTGAGCGAGGAGAATCGGAAATTTTGGAACAGTCGGGCAAAACGGAGCGAAAACGGTAAACGGCAAGAGGGAAAATAAGACGCGATGCAGGCCGCGTTAAAGGGAGAAACTGCTGGAAGGATCGTTTCGGGGTTAACGAGGAGGGCCGTGATTCCGGTATGAGTGGCCGAAGGAGACTGTGCAAGGGTGGTAGCAAAACAGATAATGGCGGGGACAGCAAAGGCAACGGTAATGGTGACCCTTGGGACGTTGCTCGGATTCGAAGGAGTCTAGCAAGGGAACGCTCGTTAGCACCTTCTAACCATCGTGAGACGTAGTCGCGTTTATGGATCCTGACACGATAGCCAACCTCTGTCTCTTTGCCTTCGTCTTGGTCCGCTCCTGGACCCCTTGGGTCTATCCTTCCCGGCTAATTGTATCTATCTCGTCGTTAATTGACGGCTAGGCCGCCACTTGACCGTTGCGATTTTATTGGTCCGATCTAACCGAGTTCGCAGTCCCGCGGGACAGAATAGAAATTCGAATTTTCAGGCTGAATGCTGCTCGCGAATTATGAGACCGATAAATAACGCCGTATCCACGGCGAAATTATAATACCCGTAAATGTCGTCCGCTTTATGCGCGAGAACGATAATTTATAAAGAACGCTGAATCGCGCTTAATTATCTTCGTCGCGTTCGCTTTACCATTGTGCTTTTAATTAATTTTACGGGAACGCGACCACTATCGAGCATCTTTGCGCGTCGATCGCCGCTAGTGGAAATATTTTGATTCGCTTTATACGAAAGCTTTTCGAAAACGATCTCGGCTAAATTACGCGCATAAATTAGAGAGCTTGGTGGTCTTCGGTTTACACGTACCGTGTTTTGACGCGAAAACAGCGCAGGGAGAAAAGGACGGGTGAAAAAAAAAGAAACCTTTGTCCTTTCTGGTAGCGTTCCATAAGTCGAGGCGATATCAAGCGATGGTCGTTAGATGGCCGTTATCGCCGTCGCCGTTAGTTACTCCACCTATTGTAACAATTTCATAGAGGTCCGTGCAGGGTGTGTAAAACCCTGCAACGGCCTCGCGTGTCGGAAGACGATAGTCGTCACAGTGACTGTTATATCAAACGGGGTCGAGATTGCGATAACGACTGGAACATACGTAGGATACACGGTTTACGTACCTATACTCGTACGGTGTAGTTAGCGAGAACGTACTCTCGTCCTACGCACGAGAGGGTGCAATGTCGTAGGACCGATTTCACTCTCATTTCCGTGCCTGTGTACCTAACTAACTATTTAATCGTCGCGCGTATCGTGCGACGCCAACAAATTACTTACAAGAAAAGTTTCTCCACTCCGCTTGTCCCTATTTTCGAGTTTGTCAAACGTCTTTCACCTACCTTTTACGTCTATTTTAACCGCTGACCGTCGCCGTTGGAAAATATTTCACGCGCTCCGTTCGTTTCCAAGTACGCGATGAGCACGGATCGCGGTTCGTAGAGAAGGTCGCGAGATAGGGGAAAGCTGGAAACAAGGTGGCAATCCATTTCTACGCCAGTGAACGGTAGGTGGTACGTATGTAAAGGAAGCCCCAGTTCTACGTAAGCCGGAACGGCGGCGTTCGTGGCCGAAGCCAATCTCAGTCGACGCTGGCCATTTGGCGTTTCCTCGGTCGTGCCGGTCGTGCACACACGGGCTTGCCTTTTATTCCGTTTAACCCCTGCCTCCGAGGTAGCAGCTCACCCCTGGTCGCGCGGCTCGCAACGGAGAGGCCAGGCCAGCTTCCTAAATGATTAATTACCGATCTCCATCGCGCGGAGGGATCCCGCAGGAAGGCGGGTCGTTGGACGGCCTTAAAGTAAGCTCATTTCTAAAACGGATATTCCGTGTTCCGCGTGCCATGGAACGGCATTCGGTGGCCCCCAACGTTGCTGCCACTTCGCTGCCGTCTGCCACCCCCGCGTATCGCACCCCCCTGCCCCCTTACTTGCGTAAGCTCCGTAGACCAACCAACGGTGTTCCCTCTTCGCGTGGCTACCGACTTCGCAGAGATTGCGAGCTCGATACCCCGTCTTTTCTCTCTTCCTCCCTCTGTCCTTCTCCCTCTCTCTCTGCCCTTCGCGTAAATGAAACGTGTTACGTACCAGAAAAAAAGCTTCTACCTCCTTCCGCTGATCGATGGGCCAGAAATTTCTCGCGCGAAGCGCGAAACTAACTAGAACGATGATGTAGGAACGCCTTGTGCTCGGCAAATTCTTTTCTTATCGAAAACTTTAACAAAACTCACCAACTTTCTTCTCGTGAAATATTAACTCGTACCTCGTAAAATATCAAGCCTGTTCAGCTTTTTACCTCATTTTTTCCAGCCACGGTGGAATTTACGAACGAACGCCGCTCTTCCGACGTAGTTATTGCCGTATGTTATTTGCTTTTTATTTGAACGTGGCAAGAGCGCGTTGTAGCAGGAATATGGAAAACTGTGTTTTGGAGGAATCGAGTTTAGCGCCGGACGGTTGCAACTGACGTCGCGATAAAGATCGCCGGACAGAAAAAAGGGAACGAGGAAGAGATTGCCTGCGTGGAATCTCAGCAGACGACGATTCTCTTTGGTCGATTCTTCCGTGCCCTTTTCTCTCCCGGTACCCTGTCCGTTTGCCGGAATCTTTGTCTGTGTGCGCGTTTTCGTGCGATACGCTGTGTTATCGTTTGCATTGCAAATGGCAATCCACCCCGCCCACATTCAAACACACCAGAACCGAGGAGCGTGCACGTTTTATGGTGAAATCGGACGCGTGTGCGAGCCTGCCGATATATCGAGTCCTACGCGGATGAGTCACGGGGATCGAAACAACCCTAACGATGCCCTCTTAAGGGGGTCGACTCGTCGAATTTCGACACGTTTCACCGCGTTCTCGAATTATTTTTGCTAACTCGTTGGCGTGATTACTGTAAAAGTGGTAACGAGCGTGCTAAATTGCTTCGAGCGAATATCGAAGTAACCGCTGCGCGACGTCGAAATGGCGCTCTCGAAATGTCCGCAATCGTTTTCACGAGGAATTTTTCTCGCGTCGGCCAACTTGGTCGTTCGATTGTTCGTCGAAGCCACGGAACTGAAAAAGCAAATATTTTCCGCTCTGAAACTCGAACGTCGGGTTACTTCCTTTCCCCCGGTTCGTATTTTAATTCGTTGCGCATGTTTTCGCGTAGCACCCCATTTTCTTTCCACGACTCTCGGTCTGGCAGGACTTATTTTTTTTCTTCTTTATCCCGAGCCAGGTTTACTTAAGATATTAAAGTGCTCACCCTTCTTTTAGCTTTCTTTCTTCTTTTCCCTCTCTGCTTGCCTCCTACCTCCGCTCTTTCGTTCCTCCGAAGGGAGTTGAAGATTCCTTCGTCTTTCGGGACCATCCTCCAGGGAGTTCGGAGCCTCCAGCACGGTCTCGCTTAATTTGTAAGCGGATTTTTGCACTAATCAACGGATTTAAGAAGGACAAGCCGAAGAAAGAGGGAGGGAGGGGCCGAGGCGGAAGAAGGAGAAAGCCTGCGAGACCAAAGACGGGGGACAAGAAAGTCATTTGAATTTATTTTAATTATACTAACGAACAGGCCGCGGAACGAGGGCCTAACGAATTATTTGCTCGAATATGATTGCGCGGAATTTCTAACGAAGGATCGACCGATCTCTGGCCGCGTCTTTGGGGGAGAGTTGTTACCACCGGCTGACGGGCATCCATCCTAACCATCACGAGCATCCTATTTTCGACGAACAATCGTCGGCAACAGACCTCGTTAAAGTCGACTCTCTACCGTCTCTTTTGCGTTGTACCGTGACGGCGAAAAGGAAGAAACTTGCGGATAAAAACTGACGTATGTCGGACTGGGCAAAGCGAAGTAAACGTGAGATTGCACTCTTGCCACGTTCGCTAATAAATCATTTCGTTAGCGACGGAGACGTTAAAGAAACCGATGCGCGATAATGGATCGCGCGATTATTCACGGATCTCGTATCGATCGCCAGCGATATTGCAAGTGACTAGCGTGACCTGGACACGAGACGAACGCCCGCCTCTCTTTTGCATCGGCCAGGGTGGTGAAGCGGCTTAGACCCGATCGAGAGCAATCGAGTCGACCGATATCAACGACAGCGTTCGCGAATATTTTCTCACCGAACTGAAACGTATTTTCCCAACTGCGGGACAGCTCGTTGTAGATTGATACGACGGAGAATTTGTTCGTTTTTATTACAATATAAAAGGCGAACGGACAGGTAATTTCACGTTTGTTCTCGCGTTTTACGCATACACGCGATTGAACGATCCAGAGCGAAGAGAGATATAAATAGGCTCGTTTTCGTTCGATTGCAATCGAATTTAAAAGAACAATGAGTATCTTAGAGTTTGGACGATCGTATTTCTTTCGAGGTACTCGTTAAGGCTCGCACGGCATAGCGAAAAAAAGAAAGAAGAACGCGGCGAAAGGGGGATGAACGTCCGCCCGTCGGAAGACGGAAGACTACAAGCAGGAAAGAGAGAATGAAGAAAAGAAAGCGTGGTTTCCTTAATGAGAAGTACAGAGTAAAGCTTTCTTTGCGCGTCCTTTTGCCTGCGAGCGGTCCTTCACCCTCCTGCTCGCTCGGCCACAGCTTCCTGCCGTGCTGGTCGCCGCGAACAGTCGAATCGGATTCGCGGCTTCAGGGCCGGCTTCGTGTAGACTTTTTTTCCAGCCGGCCAGCCGCGCTGAAATGCTTCTTGTGTAAGTAAAAATCTAAAGTGACTACCGAGATCTAAGTTTTAATTAGTTTATCTTGGCCGCGTGGCCATTGAATATTTATGAGCTATCGCGGCCGCCGTTGCGGCGCGAGAGAGCAATCAACGAAGAGCGAAACGGAGGAAGAGAGAAAGTCGTAGAGGTGCGGACCCTCTCGACATAGTCGGGGATGCTGCCAGCAAAGGGGACGAAGAATGAGATTCCACCGGCCATGGAAAGGAACCGCCTGTGGTTACTGTCATCCCGTGGGATTTCTCTTTCGATGCTTCCAACGCCGGATAACTATCCTCCTGGATATAATTGCACGCCCAAACCGTACCTCGTTGTTTCGACAAAAAATGTTGTTTCTCTCGGAGGGAAGACGTCCCGTGTAGTAGAAGCAATTATCGTTCCGTAATAAGGATAGAATTTGGCACTAATGTATCTTGACGTTCTACTTGTCGTTGGCTGTAGAAAACGGGTGACGATAAAAAAAGGAAAAGAAGAAAAGCGGCGGTAGCAAACGTGACCGTGTAACGCGTAGTTCGAGGGAATGCAAGTAGGAAGCCGTAGGAAACAGGAGAATTCGAGGTTGGCTGCTGGTCGGAGAACGTTCTACCTCCGCCAAATCCATGGGATGGAAAGGAAGCAGGAGAAAGAATCTATAAGTCCATAAATCTGTGAAGCCAGTCGACAGAGAGAAAAAGAGAGATCGGGAGAAAGAAGCCGAGGGGGCGAGAAGAAAAATTTATGGCTGGCACCGTAAAAAACAGAAGCAGAACGCCGAAGAATTTTTATTTCCATCAGATTCGAATAATATTCCCTGCTGTTTGGCAACGGCCACCGGATCTGCTGATCCTCGCGATCCCCTGTAGTCCGGTAAAAACTAGGGGCAATTAGTCAATGACCAACGTGCGAAATCGTGATCGCTCGCTGAGCGAAATTATTTATTTCGAGTATCGACGCGATGCATCGGAAACGGCCCTGCTGATCGAAAAGAAAAAATAAAAAAGAAGAAGAAGAAAAAAAAAAGAAAACAGATACGTGTATCGCTACTCTTTCTAACGCGTTAACGAGGTAGAAATTGGTTGCGTTATTTATCAATTCGCTTGGATCGACGGGCAAAAAGCTTTTAGTCAGAAGTGAAATGGAGCGTAAAGGGTTGACGTTCCATGCGGTTAGGTAGAATTGTTGGCGATAAAAAGTTGGTCGAAATAAGTTTTCCGGCGAGCCCATTTACGAACGTCATCGCGCTTTCGCGAATATTCGAGGCACGTTTATCTACACGGCAGCGCACACGTGCTTAACGCGACGCGTTGGGTTACAGATTGTCGATTCATATTTACATTTTAATAACTCTTCTCTTCTACCTTGTCACTCTCGTCCTCTCGCGCCACGGCAACCACGATGCACATTCACGTGGACGCCACGAGCTTTTCCTTCCTATTTCATCCCCTCTTTCTTCCGCTGAATTATAATTCCGCGTATACGTATTAACGCGCTTGTCGACCTATTAAAAAGAACTCCACGCTTTAAAACCGATGCTCGATATCGATATCGAAATGCTTAGGTGTGCTCGCTAATGAAAATGAAAAATAAATAATTGAAGTCTTACGCTACGAATTAAACGTGTACATGTAAAAGGGTGATTCAAGCTTTTCGTTCGTTTATTCATTACATTCGTTTCTTTATTATTTTTTATTCACCAGGGAAAAATATCTGTGGGATACACACGATGATAATGCATACAATCTATTCTTAATTTAATGCGCATGAAATTTTCGGTTTAATAAGCGCAGCTCGTAGACGCATTCTACCATGTAACTCTTTGTAATTATATCATTGAACAGCGGAGGTTACGCATCCCTTTATCCCTCCCTCCTGTCTTCTCATTTTTAATCGCACACCGTAATTATAATAATTCGAATTTCAAATGCGATCCGTATCGAGGCACATCAACGGCGTGCGCGCGCTTTAGGCAAATATTTTTCTGGTCATTGGACATCGAGCGGCAAATAATAATTTTTGATACGTTCGCGTTACTACGATTCGAACGCACGTTTTCGCAATTATTACGTTTATATTCGCCTGTCTGCTTATTATTACATACAGGGCGACAATTTTATTCGTTTCGATAATTACTGCAACGCGAATACGCGTACGATCTTTTATGAAGGTTGTAAAATTCCCAGGTAAACAATGACCGAACGCGCTAGAATTGCTGGAAAATGTTGTTCCCGGACAGGTCGAATTTTTGCCATCTCTCTGAAAACTATTTTCGCTTTCGCATTGAAATATGTGTTAAAGTAGCCGCGATACAATTTCGTGGACGTACAGCGAATGCTATTCGATGCGTAAAGCGGAGATATCGATGATATTTTTTTTTTATCCCGGCATCGCGATCCATCGCACCGTTCGTACGCTTTGGCGTATTTTCTTTTTTTTTTGTTTTTTATTACCATCTATACGACACCGGCGCGAGAAACCGTTCGAGAGAAGAACGCACGACGGCTGTTCGACCGGGCAGAGCATTTAAATTTAAAAGGAACTAAGTTCGAAGTTTTAAGCAGCCCAAAGAAGTTCGTTGTCCCTTCTCCGGGTCTCCGCATCGAGTGTATTTGCATGAGAAAAGTGTTCTACAATTCCTTCGATTACACACTCGCCACCATGGCTCCGAAGATAGCTCGCATTCTAGGAAACTTTTTTACGAGATCTCCGAAACGATGAACTTTTCAGATAGATGTGACACGGTACACGTGTTCCATTCACAGGAGCCAACTTGATCTTGACTCTTTAGTGAATACTCTTCGTACATCGTGCGTTTCATCCCTTTTCTTTGGCATTCGTTTCTTCCTTCGCTGTCGCTCCCGTTCCTGTATCTTGGCTCGTCTCGTCGCCGACACGCGTTCAGCCTAAAATACAACGTAAAATTTTGCCGAAAAATTAGTTTCGAAACGTGTTGCCAACAATTTATAATATCGTAGGATTACATGCATCGACAAAGTACGCGTTACTTTCCAAGAGATGCACGATTTTATAGCGCGTATCGTCTTGCGGCTGGCTTTTATATCCAGCAAACAAATATTTCGCGCGTGTTTCTGCGTAATCCTTTGCCCTCTTCTCGAGCATAACGAGCCACGCGGTTCCCAATGGAGGTTGATATTGGCGGTTGATTATCAATTTTCTACCAATTTGGTTCCACTTGTAGCGGCGCCAGCTTTTGTCCCGCTAATCACCCCTTGGCTACCGCTTTCACCCCCCGCCGGGTACATCCGATCCGCTTTGCATATTACGCCACGATATATCTCTACTATTCTACATCGCTTGACGAGTCTCACCCCATCCCCGTCGCCTTTCTTTTCACCCCTCGATAAAAAAAATTCTGTTCGGCCACCAGCTGAAAAGCGCAATTGAAAAAGATAACTGCGTCGTCTTTCACGCGAAATCGCTCTCGTTGATCGGAGAAAACAGAGTTTTTAAAAGGGTCATCGAGATCTCGGCTAGATAATCGGTATCGTTGTTTCGAAAGAGGCGGACGACCGTCGAACCCGGGCAGCGTAAAACCCGTAACGCGTTTCTGCTTGAGTCGAAGAACGCGATTCTAGTTTTTCGCGAATTAACCCGGCAGACAGGCGGACGCGTTCGCAAAACAACGGAGGGATCAAACGTGGACGCTTATGGGATCAGCGATCTGAAAACGTTGTGTTGTTTCAGGTGAGCCAGCTCTCACGCGCCACACCCTGTTTTCCACAGTGGATACTCCCTGCTCCCTCCGGACCGCGATCCCTCATCGAGGCCGATCGGAATTTTGAAATCGCTCGGTCTAGCGGCTAACAAAATTTTTATTCCTCCGAAAAATACGAGTGACGCTGCGCGCCATTCCGAGAACCGGCAAACATTTCCCCGGCTCGATTCAAATTTTACGCGAAAGCGAAGAGCCCGCATTTTTCTCTTTTTTTTTCCTTGCCGTTTCGTCCCGCCATATCGCCGAACCAACTTATTTTTCCAAGTTGGGGACGATCGATGTGGTTTTAAGAGTAGCAGGAAGTAATCGCCGGCTCGACAACGACCGGTCAAATTTACCCCCGTTTAAGTGAAACCGGCTGTTTATTTTTTTGACGTTCATTAAAATTTATTCGCCATTACGCGCGCAGCGGGGGTGGCTATGAAATAAAACGGCGTATTCCGAGTGTCGTCGAGCCTGTTCAAAATTCCAGGCGTCTGTCGGCAATAAACACTGTATCACTGTTTCTGGGCACATTAAACGCCGCTTTGGCCGCGTTTTCTCGGCTTAAGTAAAATGAATCAGTGTCTCGTCGTTGTGCTGCTTCTATCGCGGTAGAAGCCACGCTCGGTAGATAAGCCTCGCAGAATATAAGTATTTGCTTTCGTGAGATATTTATTTTGTAAAAAGTTTGCCGCAAGACAGCAGCGAACGATGCTGCTACGTGTTTAAAATATATTTTAGCGAGCGATAACGCATCGGGGTTTACACAGGGGTGGAGGGAGCAACGTCGATATTCAGCGATGGCGGTGGCAGAGGAGCAGAGCATGATCGTTTGTGACACCAATGACCAATCGACGCAGGAGGGAGGTGGGCGCGGTAATGGGAAAGCCATGCACGCCGGCCCGATTCGCCACTCGCATAAAATTAACCAGTTCGTTCGTTCGTTCGTTTTAATTAACGAAACACCGGGGGCATCGCGAGCGGTACGTCTATCTCTTCGACGTGGCATGGTGGCACGTTTTACACGAGGCCGTGTGAAAAACCGGGTCTGCACGATCTCGCCTCGATCGCTCGACTTTGTTCGCCGCGATAAATCGGCGAACGACGACCAAGAATTAACGGTTTCATCGTTCGGCAGCCGGCCGAGAGCCGTGTCCGAGAATCGAACGAGACAATAAGTTTTCACGGATATCTGGCGCGGTCCTCTTCTCCTTCCGATGCAACATCTGCTTCGAAGAGTTCGTGCATCGGCCTGTTCGTGCAGAGACGCGATGGAGGAAAGGGCCTTCTCTTCCTCCGTGGCTCGGCACCGTATAAGGTTAAGGTGTAGAGCTGGTCGGTGGCACGATGATGTCTCTATCTACTACGGAATAGCGGTCCGTTAGGTGTGCGAGCCGATGCAACACGTGTGCACGTAGATGGACGCGTGTATGTGCATGCACACAGGCGCCATCGAAGCATGCAACGAGTCCAGGGTCACCTAGGGTCAGCCAGTCACGGAGTTAATTAGACGCCGTGCTTCGGGAGCTCACGTGGCAACATGCTCAGATATCAATCGGTTGCTTCTCCGTTCTTGGATGGACCCGTGCTCGGCTTTCTTAAAAAATTCTCATCCCCCGTTCCTTCTCCGCTTCTCCCTTTTAACCCGTCGACGAAAAATGGGATACCGAACGGACAGAATCGTGTTTAGAACGATCCTCGATACACGAAACTTTGCTCTCTTCGTCACGCCGTTTAATTAAGCTTCTCGAAAAATTGTCCAGCTTCGTCTCAAGACGGAATCCTGTTTCCAGAGAAAATCACCGACGAAACTGATACCACGGGAGCTCGTGTATTCCGTGCGATTTCCGCGAGAACCTGGCCAATTTTACGTCGTTGAAGAAACAACCTTTAGTCGCCGTGGTAACTTTACCCTCCTTCCACCTTTCTCGACCGACTTGATTATCCCGGCTAATTTGGCTTCCCCATTTGCTAGCGAGATAGGAAAGCACCGAGTCCCCCTTCCTTTCTTCTTCGTCCGTCAGAAGACGTAAGAACACCGTGGTCTTACCTTTCTGCGGGTTGCTTAACGCGTATTCCCGTGAAACCGACTATCTGCAATTAGCCAGCCACATTTATATGACCTGATTACGTCTCTCTGCCAACTTTCTTTAATCCAGTCGAACCCTAAGCAAAATCTGGAAACATCCAGCTAGCTCGTCTTCTTCTCGCCACCGAACCGATCCCTTTCTATCGCCTTCCTTTATCTCGTTCTCGTATTGCCGAATCTCACGCGTGAATTTTTACAACCGCGCGACGCTATTTACGAGCACGACAAGAGACAAAACCGAGCGAAAGGGGACGAAAGGAGGAGGATGTAGAAAGAGAAGGAGGACAGTTCGTTAAAGCGTAGGATGATAACGAGGCAGAAAGGATTCGAGGAACGTGGAACGTCCCGCTCCGGTTCGCTTTAGCGTTAAGGGTTTCGCTTACGCGGTTCGACGAGAACGTGCGAAGTCCCGGTTCTCCACGGAGATACTCGTGGCAAGAGGAGCACAGATAGAGATGAAAACTCGTGGAATCGTGAAACGAGAGGAAGAGGAAGAGGAAGTGGAAGAGGAAGAGGAAGAGAAGCAGAACGCGGCATGACGGAGGGTTCGGGTGTAGGTCCGCCGCCCCTGCTGGCTCGTTGGAGATGGAAGCAATAGGGATCAACTAGTATGCAAATCGCATGTAAATATCGTTCACTCTCCCGGTACCGAACCAGCTAAAGCCTCTTTCTCTCTCGATGTCTGTGCCTCTCCGTTTCGTGTCTCCTACCCTCTCGCATTCCCTCGGCATTTCGCTCTCTCGCTCGTCGAGTACCGAAGAGAAGAAATCAAAGCAGGGGACAAAGCAAGCGCAGACGAGATCGTGACGGAATTCTTTCTCGTTCTTCCGCTACCCATTCCCTTCGGCTGAGCTAGCAGCAGCCACCCCCTCGAAGGTATTTGCTTTTCTTCATCTCGAGTTCCCAACGATGTGTTTCAGCCAAGTGGGTGTTACCGAGCTATACGATCGCGTGGTCGTTAGTTGTTAATTAATTTATTTTTATCCGGGAATACTCGCGACCAACGTTTCCGAGCCTCGTTTTGGCAAATATCATCGAAGAAACACGAAAAAGAAAAAGAAAAATGCAGTCGTAGAACAAAATAAGATCTGGAACGATCTTTTCCTTCGTCGTTGTGGAAACAATAGTGGAGTGAAATCGAACGATCTAATATAGTTTTTTAACAACACTTCCGTGCGTGGTAACTTGAGCGGCGTAAAATTGATTTTTCATCGCATTATTTCGCGGTACGCGGAGGTATCCTCGTAACGGCCGACGAAGCATTAAAAATCTTTACCGTAGAAAAGTTCTCACGTTTCAAGGTAAGTTTCCAACAGTCTAACGGAATAATCGAGCGATATTGTGGGTAGCTTTCTCACTATTGCCAATCGTAAACGTGAGAGCCGTTCTCAGCAACTGTGACATAATGTCCTCTCCGGTGATGTTCGAGCAACGTTGTCGTTCGTGATGTCGTTGGTATGAAAGTTTCGCACGATCGTCCCCACGGGATCCGGCAATTTCGAACAGACACTCTTGCAAAATCGTCGATCAACTCGGCGGCAATCGACGCTGGAGCGTTCCTCCCGTAGACTATTTAAACAGGAAACACGGCATACGATCGTCATCTGGTGGCCGACCAAACTCAAGAATTTAATTCTCGACGCCGGGACGTTACGGTGTAACGACGAGTGCAAACGCTCGACAAACGATCTCGTATCATCGATTTCTCGTCGTATAAAGGAACAATGATCGGGACGTTGACGTCGTTAGGGCTTAATAGGGACGAGCATTAGTCGTGGAATTATATGACGACTTGCGTCTTATTTGGGGCGACGGTCTAGCGATGCGAGAAGCCAGACCACGAAGAAGAGGTGGAAAGAGGGTGTGAGACAAGTAAGACCTCTCTAACTCCAGGTATTTTCATCCTATATTCCTCGACCTCCGTGCCGGCAGCAGGATTACTTGGAGAGACCCTGAGAACTTATTCTCCCTTTCTCCCTTTCTTACCTTGCAGGGACCTCTCGGCTTCGCCGCATCCCGCTCGACGTCTTCCTTTTCTCCCTCTGTCTCTTCCCGGGCTTCCGCATTACCATTCTCAAAATTCTCGATAAACCGGGGCTTCCGTCGTGACGTTTCGCCCTCGAGGAATCGTACGCTCTCGCGCCTTCCATTTTCCACGAAAGCCAACGGTATAATCGAGATCTCTGTCTCAACAACGCTATTAGGCACTTTTGTTCCTTCGGTCGTTAATTTGATACGGTTGATGCGATAATTACTAGGACGATTTAAATTTCTCCGGAGGCAACGCGTCTCGCGCGATCGCCCTGGCAAAGCACCGACCACGTTTCGAAAGAACGCGGCACGTTACGGTGGCTTAAATTACTCGGCAATCGTCGCGATATGATCTTCGAGGCGAGAATCTATGAAAAATTTCTATGTAAAGAGGAGAACATCGATGCAAGGGGAAACGAACGAAACGGAAAAGGTGGAAGAAGGAAGGAGGAAGGAGGAGAAAACGGAAAAGAGACGAAATTCCATGCTGCCGAAGAAGATGTCAGAATCTTTGAACAGCGATACTTACAGCCGCGGATTCGGCGGAGTGGCGGTATTTTCTATGCAAAAGAGTTGAAAACGTAGAATGGTCCTCGCGACAGCGCGGCGGGAGGCTGAAGAGCCGGGTAGAGACCGAGAGATGGGGGGAAAATCTGGGAGAGAGCAGGGGGTACGGTGGTTGCAGCCGACGGCACGTTTTAATAATGCCTTCCCTCCGACGACGAAGAACGAGGAAGAAGTTTAACGAAGATTGTGCCAGATACTTTTAATTGCTATTCCTCCCTCTGCTCACGAGCGCGGCCGATCCTGGAAAATGAAGGGAGGACTTGGAGGTCCACAGAGTCTCCTCTCCACCCTTTCCAGACCTCTCCTACCCTCAGAAAAACCCCCTATTCTCTCTCGTCCCCCGAACCCCCTCTCACTTTACAGTCTTTTTATCCACCGTCCCGTGGACCCTCGTGATTTTATCGTACTTGTATCCTCTCGACTCCCGTCCGCCGAAGAGGTTTGTTATTCCACCGGCAGATAGGCGACAAAGGAATTAATCGGGTCGTCTCTTCCTACTCTGCCTCTCTCGAGCCTCTCTTTGTCGTTCGAGTGCCGTCAATTAAATTGAAACGTTAAAAACCAGAGATAAATTGAAACGGTGCGAATGTCAGCTTTCCTTCTTTCGTTTGCGATTTTCCGTGAT
>NT_176644.1:1822540-1826563 GCF_000188095.3 Bombus impatiens
GGGGGGGGTGAAACGTCAGAAAGATCGATTCGATTGCCTTTCCCGGGGCATCCTGCAGAATTCGCGTGCTTCCTGTGTGCTCGTCCGTTATGGAGAATGGCTCCGGTGGTGTGGCGCGCGTGCACACGATCCGTACAATGCGGCGAAGGCTTACGACCGACTATAATGCCGAGTCTAAAAATCAAAACACATTAATCTCCGCCACGTGGCTTGGATCGCACGCTGGTAACAAAACATTTTCTGCGTCCGCCCCACGTGCCCGATATCGAGAGACGTCTACTTTCGGCGACACTTGCGGTACCGTTTACGTTCGGATACGTTCGCTATTTATTCGCCCTCCATTCTATAACCATCCCCGTCGCTTTATTTATTTGGATAAGCCGTCCGGTAACCGTGTTTCTCTTTGCGAATTTATTTGCGCAGCAAAGTGGCCATTCAGCGAACTAGGTGGACAGGTAGACCATTGTTCCATTCGAATCGAATCAAACGGTTGTGCGTCAGTTTGCCTCTCGACGCGTTACAAACGAAACGCGCATCTATCGCACGCAGGCGTTGCAGCGTTTTCCGATTCTCTTTAGATGACTAATCGACGCGTAATCTGTCAACGACGATGAAGTGACGCTGTCCGCGTGGACGAGCAGAACCGATGCGATTTCTTTCGAACGAAAATCCCGATCCCTTCGTGGCTCTTTTCTTTCTCTCTCCAAGGTGTTGGTGCTGTTTACGAGGTAGCCGATCTCTACACACGCGTTGCCGAGTGCCTCTCGCGTCCTGATCGTCTACGTTAACCGATGTATATCCAGCGACGATGAATCGATTACGCGGGGAACTCGGCGTACTCGTTTACCGGGAATTTCAACGGGGAATGTCCAGGACACCGTCTAAACGCCTAAGAGATAAACAAAATAGCAACGCGCGTGTGTCTCGACGAGTTCTTCCGGGCGGCAACACGTACGCGAAAGATACATGTGGCCGCTTATCTAATTCAATTTGGTAATATCATGCCCATTGAGAGAATAAATGATTACCGGGAAGATATGAAGTTATCTGGTCCCATGGGACGCGTAAATTGCCATTACCCGGTGTTCCCGGCGGTACGGAGCGAGAGAGAGAAGCCCGCGGCTTTCTAGGGAGCCCGCTTCGTGGATCTTAATTATTAATCGTTCTCGTTAATCACGCCAATCGGCGGGGATCGTCGATTATATCTCGGACACGTAAAATATCACGTGGAAGCCAAGTTGCATTGGCGAAAGCGATTTCTCCGCCTTTAACGAACGCCAATTTATCTCTCGTAACATCGAGCGCGATTTTAACCACGAGGCTCTACACGCTTTCCGAAATCTCGTGCGTTTTCAGTCATCTAGCGTCTATTACGACGTTGGACAGCAGGATGGGCGAAAAAGATGGGGAGGAAACACGTAGGAGGATGACGAGCGAGATACCGACGTGTTCTGGTGGGGTGTGTAGCTAACTGTCGTACCACTCGATTGGACGGATATATTCGTTGCGCGGTGATCACGAAAGCCGAGGGTGAAGTTGACGAACGCGCGGGGACGGGGCTAGTAAGAACTAAGGGGTGGAGGTTGACTGTACGCCTGGATTTCGAGGGGTGCCAATGGAAAATCGTGACGGTTAGAGGGGGCGCGAACAATGCACCGGAGATTTAGCGTGACACCGACGGTGCAAAACCAGTCTGTACGACGAATATTTCTCTGACTTTAGAAGAATTTTCCTTTCGGTACACAGCACGAAATATTTGACACGATACCGTAACTATACGTAGATATCTCGGTAGCGAATCTTGTTGTTTCTGATGGTTATTCGCGTGGGATCGCATGCAATTGTTTGGGACGCGTTAGCGAAGAAACGCGATTACTTTTAAATGGAACTTGCCGTTTCTCGACCAGAAGACCGAGACAGCGGGCGAACATTAATATTCGATTTCGTGATTCGTCAACTTTTTTGTTTGTTTCGCACGCGACAGTCTGATTCACAAATCTTCTCCGCTAAGTAGGGGGTTTTGGCCGAGAGAACGAGGGGGTTGGTGGCCCCCTCGCGCATCCACCCTCCCCCCTGGCGTCCTGATGGAGCGTGAAAAACAGAGGGGTCCATTGTAACCTCGTCCTGTGGCTAATGCGACTGTCGTCGGTGTAGAAAACCGGGTGCAAGAGGTTTCGTCGTCGGCGAACATTAGCCAACGGTCGTTTAGCTGAAAATCCTCGCGGGGCACGCTCTTTGGGTTCCGGCTCGTTGAAAGCGGATTTTTTTCAGCTGCGTTTTCGCACGGAAGTCGAGGACCACCGAATCCTTCTTCGCTCTCCGCGTCGAACTCCGCCAAACACGCTTTTAATTGTTTTCTTCGTTGCAAAAAACGCGTCGCCCATCTTTTCCATTCATCGCCAAAAACTGCATTCTTCGTTCCTTTTATTTTTCTTTTTTTTTTTTTTGTTGCCTTCTCTTGCCATTCGTCGTTAAAGATATTCCCACGCAACGGGAGTTTCGCGATAAGACAACGAAATACAACGTTCTAGATAATCGAAGAAAACAAACAGCCGCTTTGTTCTATTTTTTTTCACTAATAGGGTAATACGACCTCCGTTAATTTCCATCAGACGACTTAACGAGTTAAGCGCGAGATACCATCTATAAAATGCCTGCCAACTTTGCGCAACTTTACACGACAGAGATAAGAAACTTGCGAGTTTTAAAATTAGCAGCAATAAACATGTCATACCTGCCGTTATTATTTTTATCGGTGGTATGCAAGCAACTGTGTAAGTCCAAACTATCTGCTTTTGCATCGGTGTATAAGTCTACCACGGGCAGGAAGGATTGTCTGGTGTCCGATCTCCGTGGGAGCTGGCGCACTCTAGTTAAGCCGTCATAGTCTTCCGCTAGCCCGACTATCTATACCAATTAATCCTACGCTGCCACTACCGTCGACATCTCTCTACGTTTGGCAGTTAATCCGATTGCGTTTATACTAGTTCTTGACGGCCGAATAATACTTTCCGACTCGATTCTGCCAGAAGATATTCTTCGCCGAATAATAGTAGTTATCGAGGATGCAACAATTTGGGACAGAGGTGAGAAACGCCGCGATACGCGTAAATAGGATGTTGGGGAGGAGGTTGGGGAGGAAGGAAAAGGAGAATAGAACAGCTCGAAGGTTGGTGGAAGGGGAACGCGGAATGTTTGCGAGAGAGCGATTAGCTTGTATATGCAAACGTCGAGAGGTTGTAGAATTCTCCAGGTACGTCGGTACAGAATATAAACAAATAAGGGGAATAGGATCAAAGAGTCGATAGATCACAGTCGATCGATGGAGAAACGTTCACGCAGACGTTACTAGCGGAGCAAAGTGGAACGCGTCTTTTCCCACTGCGTAGACTCGAGCGTCGAGTTTGTCTAGAAGATGATTTGACGAAGAAGCGTTCGCCTTTGCAAAGTCGTTTTCAAACGTCTCGCGGCGACGAGCGTTTGACCCGTGTCATAGACTTTACTATGCGCTATTAAGTGCAAAAAGGAACGTCACCTTTGTTCCGGGTTCGCTATTGCCAGTACGGTGACACGCTCGACGATGGACAAGGAGAAGCAAAGCGAGAGGAAGCGAGAGGAAGCGAGAGTGGAGCAAAGTGGTGGGGATGGTTGTTCTTTTAACACGGCTTTAGGGGGTCCTTTATGCTGACACAAATATCGCTTATGCCGGCGTCGCGTCGCTGTTTTGGTGGAGCCCATCGAGCATTGTGCCTTCCAAGGCCGTGTGTACCAAACACCGAGCTATGTGTACCCAGCAAACACGCTTGTCACGTGGCAGCCTGATCCCTTCCGTAGTCGCGGACTCCCCTTTACGGATTTGCGCAACGGGTCAGCCTATTCCCTTCGGAACTGCCTATGAACCACGAGCCGGAGAAGCTCTTCCTATTACGTTTGATACCGAAACCTTCTCCTCCTCGAGACTCTGTCTGTCGTTCCGTTCCGTTCTGTGTAGACCTCTCGCAGGGCACCGCGGGTACCGGCAAA
>NT_176644.1:1827318-1840088 GCF_000188095.3 Bombus impatiens
CCGGCAAACACACGTGCGCGATCCTCGCGTCAGCTTTGTTTGCCCGTACCCGTTTCAATGACCAACCGACTCGATGCTAACGGGATCCGCATCAACCTTTTTTTTTATGCTTCACCCTCGCGCCTCATGAATATCGGCTCGTCCTCCCCGTTGGCGTTTCACGGCAAACCGTCTCATTCGCTTTCTAGCTTGGACGTAGCAGAACAATTACCTAGCGGAAAGTGGCGCGTATCGTTTCTATCGACTCGCTCTCCTTCGTTTCTTTCGAATGTCAAGAACGTTCTACGTCCGTAGAACGCAAGGAGCCACGATTAGCTTAAAAGGACCGTTCGTTTCACAGTTACGTACTACGTACTTGGTTGCTGGCGAAGAAACGGTAAAGAGTTGGCGCCAGGTTCTAGCTTAGCCTTCGGAGCGTCAACGAACATCAATCACAAGACTCGTCCTTGCGTAACGTTTTCTCGGGTGTCGATGTAATTCGTGTCAAGCTTAATTACGGAGATGTCGAACACAATTGACCGGAAGACTGTTCTTAACGCGGGATCAGCTTTATGATAGATAAACGTGCACAGCTCGTTTCCTCCCCAGTGTTCTAGCGGCGAATCTTGGAGAAGGGTGTCGAGAAAAGTCTCGAAACTTCACTGGAAAGTGATAAATAACGTGGATGCGGGGTAAAATCGTCTGGAACGGAGGGCTTTCGAAAGGGCACACGCCATTACCTCCGATGTGTTCGCAGGACGACAACCGCGACGACTACGTCGAGAAGACCGAGGACGACGACGACGACAACGACGACGAGGACGACGACGACGACGTTTCATCGACGAACGTGTTTCGGTGATACGGTGAACCCTGATATCGGAGGGAGGCGAAGAGAGGGATGGAAGATAAAGAGAGGCGGGTTGAAAGGGAGAAAGAAACGAGGGATGGAGGTTTACCCTTCGGTCGAAAATGAAAATCGTATTGTTGAACTCCCTTATGAGGGAAAAACCCGGCATTATGTTCGCGTTAGCGAGCGCTGCCAGCGCTAAAGACAGCGGTCAGCGCTCTTTCACGACGGTCATCAATGCGCGTCATCAATAATCGTGCCTTGACAGCTTTCTCGACCTAAACGTTGGGATCTCATCGTGGATTTGGATCCTTTCGATCGTCGATTCCCGGGAACGTTCGGCCGTGCCGTAGTCGCTGGAGAATTGGGCACAAAAGACCGATTATTTAGGGGGGGGGGAGGAGAGGAAGGAAGGGAGCAAGGGAAGAAGCAAGGGTCAAACAATATCGAAGGATGATGCGCGAAATTCTGCGTGTCCTTCTTTCTCCGATAACCCGTCGATCGAAGATAAAAACAATGAAATACGGGGCGGAAAGTTTGGCAGAAACAGCTTGATGATCGCAGTTGGGCGAATGGATTCAAAGTCGGTAAAACCGTAGTTCATCGAAGAACTCGAACGAAAGCATACGGAAGAAAGGAAAGACAACTTGATTCTCCCGACCAACTCGCTTGTTTTCGCCGCTTCGAGGCCGGCATTCCCTCGGGTAGTTTCTTCCGTTTCACCAGAAACTTTGACAATTTATGCGTCTTTTTCACACGAACTCGCGTGTCTTCTATCGATAGGCCGGCTGTTGGAAGATTCCGACTCGTAGCTCCTAGGTTTCTTCGTTCCGTGCTCCGTCGTAAAAATATGTCGGAACGAACGTTTAAACGAGCGTGCAGCCACTGAAAATTGTAAGAAAAGCACCTGGCGCGTGCTGCGTGCGGGACCCTTGCACGTGTCGAAAGATATTAAGTCGACGGGGGAGGATATGAGGCGTGATGACACTGCGAGGAGCCGAAGGAGAAGGTCGGAGGCAAGGACGCGCGATGTGGTGCACGATGCGCCGCGTACACGTCATCGATCTTCATCCATCAGCCACGCCTTCGGTTTTTCCCAACGGAAGATTCCTTTGCGGTTTTTCCAGTCCAGCGGCAGATGTATCGCGAACGACGCACGAGCTTTTCGGCTCCGCTTCGTGTAAACTTGGACTGGCCGATTCATCATCGCGATACTTGCTCGCGATGAACATGGGTTCACGCGTGATCGACTCGTCGATTCGTCTCCGAATCACTTCAGTCCCCTTCTGTTTCCGTTTCGGAGGGAGAAGGAACGAGAGACTTCGTTCTCGATCATAGGAACCGCAAATCACTGCCCCGACGGCTTGACCAAACGTGACGAACGAGCGACGATGATTTTGCTCGGAATCGAATGGACGACCGATGTAAATCGCTAATGGATCCCCCCTTGTTCCCAAATACGATACAGAGTTTGTTTCTCCAAATACATACACGCCGAGTCGTTTTGTCGGTGGTTCGGCATAGAGGAAAGCCTTCTCGGCGAGCAGAATGCAGATGCAACTCTCCCTCCTTTCTTTCGACGACGACCAAACAAGGCGATCGTTCGTTAGACGGTGGCCGTCTTTTGTCGGGAGAAGAAATTGATGAGTATTCGACGCATTAAAAATCCGCGAATCCTGGAATTCTGCAAGAACCGCAGGAAAACTGGAGCCGAAGGTTCGTGCGAGCCACTGCATCAAAAACATCCCTCGCGTTCTCCGAGATCGATTTAAAAGACAACGTTTGCGCGTATCCCTGGGTATACTCGCCGTCTCGTTAATTTCCAGGGGCAATAAAAACGGGCAACGGTACATGGATGAGAAGCGTGTGGGACAAACCCGCCCACGGTCCATCCCTCGTCAACGGGCGAAGGGACAAAAAGAGATATTCGGTTAAACGGCCGATAAAGAGAATGGCAAGGAGAAAGAAGAGGGAAGGAATCGGGAATAAATGCTTTTTGGTATCGGTGGCGTTGTTTGTCTTTGGTATTTCTGTTGGAGGGGGGCGTGCAGGCGAAAAGGGCGCGAGAGCATGTCGATCGTCGATGGCTGCAAGTCGTGCACGGCAGTCACTCGGTGGCATTGTGTTCGGCACGTGCCGTCAGCAGAGAAAACGAGCCTGGCCGTCGGTCGAGGCGTAGCCGAGCCTAGTCACCGAGAAAGCGGTCCTTGGCTCGGTCACAATGCTCGATTCCTCTCCTCGTCGGATGTATATATATATATAGATATAGATATATATATATATATATATATGGACGGAATTAATTGATATCGCGTGCTCCGGCATCGAGCAAGGGTTGCGTAAGCACCGTGGAAAAAAGCAACCTCCCTTTCTCCGTTTCTTTCTCTGATCGTCGAAGCCGTCGGCTACGAAAAGTTTTCAAACGCTTCGCCTATTCTTTACGCTTCGGTGAACACTGGTTCCGATCGTCTAAACGGGCCTCGTGTCCTCGTTATTTCGAAGACGCACCTGCGCGTATCTTCACGAATAATTAGGACGCGCGACAATGGAGAATCTGTTTTGGTCGTCATCGTCGTGGAGCAAGACACAGTCGAAAGAAGCAGGGACTTTGGAAGCGGCTGCGACGCCGAGGCAGAACGTTGCCAACTCGCAGACCCAAGTTATTAGAAAAATAATCAAAGTTTCCCGAAGCAGGACGTTGAGTGGGTCGCAGAGAAACATTTCACGGACCAGGCTCGTTTACGTCAGGGCGACGGTGTCTCTCATTACGTTTGACGATTATGCGTTAATTTGCACCTAGCGATACTTCAAACGATTTTTATTCATTGCGCGTCCAGGATGAGTTTCGCTCTTCTAACTGGAAGTCGTCTGTCGTTTCTGGTAGCTGGTCCGTAGACGTAGGCGGCGAGATTCTTGGAGTTTTATATTTTTCAAGTCCTTCCAGCCGGGAATCGAGGGATCCTTGTCAAAGGACTCTGGATATGATAATCCCGGCGCCAAGCTGAATGCGTAATGAAGTTTCTCCGGCGACAAGAAGTGGACTCGGCTTCTGATTAGCTTTGCCTTTACGCGTCCCTCGGCCTAAAGGTCGCTCGCTTCGCTGGAAATTTTTCAGTAAATTTCGCGGATAGCCTTCCGCCAACGACACCGAAAAAGGAACTCTCCGGGCTATTCGGGATCGTGATTCTTCCCTTTCTCACGGTCGCGTAATTGAATCTAGCGTGATCGGTTCGTAGCGCCGGAGAGGAGCCACAACCTCGTGTGTAAGCGAATCAGGTGACACGAAAAAATATCCCCTGGAATCGGTGAAATCGGGCCGATAATCTTGCCCATTAGACTCGAGGCGTAAAAACCCAACAGATTGGAAACCGCATTCGGTTAGACGGCAACCTTTTATCCGGCGGACAGAGAATCCTCTCTTTCCTTTTTGCATTAACGCGTTCCCCGAAGCAGCAGCGCGGCCCTATTAACTAATGCCAGCACCCCTGTTGAACGCAATGCCATACGTGCACCGGCAAACCAGCGAACCAGCTAACCAGTCGACCATCCAGTCAGTCAGGCAGGGTGCGGAGGACCACGCTGGTAGGACATGCCTGCTACGACGGGACAGTTTAAGCCCTGATATATCGCTCGCCGACACTCCCAACTTCTGTCGCCGTTTCTGTAGCGCTTTTTTGTCACGGCAAGCCACGGCTGACCATATGTCCACGGAAACCGAGATCCCCATCGAGTATCTGCGTCTGTGCCACGCGCTCCCCGCCGATCTTTCGTCTCTTTCACCTTCCAGTCCCCTAAAATTTGATCGTCGCACCAACGAGTTTGTCGATCGGGATACATTTCGATCGATCGATCGGTGCTTCCGAGTCACGAGTTTTTAAATGCCAGACGTTCGGAAAGAAACTGGCGTATCGCGAACGATCCTTTTATCGAGAGTCGCCGCTGGATTTCTTTTCTAGGGAATACACGTGACGAATTCGTCGTATTATATATGCAGCTTCGATCGAAAGTCAGGCGAAAACACACGCTGTACGGAACGTGTTAAGCGAGCTTAGATAACCCGTGGACCAACAGGCGGATCCCCACTTTGCACGTAACAAATGATGCCACATGTTCGAATCTTGACTCGATCTTCGTCTCTCCCGCGGCTTCTCTGTTCTCGTCACCTTTCCTCTCGGTGGACGGGCAACCCGCGGGGCATGCAACATTCGGCCTGGTATCCAGGGATATGGGGTCCTACGTTCGTGTAATTTGTACGGTTAAACGCACGTGCAAAAAGCGGACGAGAGATAGACGGAGCGAGGGCGAGCACGAAGACAATTTACACGGGGGCTAACTGCCGCACTGGGAGCATTTACCAGAGGCACGAATCGAATCGATCCTACTTAGCTGTTAATGGAACCTTATGCCAGTTGCCAGTGAAAAGTTGCAGGCAAATGGCGTCTAGCGGCAAGTGTATTGCGAGTGAATCGCGCAAAAGTATTGTACACCGAGCGATCGTCTCGTGTATGGCGAGTCGACCAAAGTGGACAACGAAAAAGAAAAGAGAAAAGAAAAAGAAAAAGAAAGGAAAGGAGAAAAAGAGAAAAAAGAGATGGTGGAGCGCGCACGAGAAAGAAAATTCCTTCGAAAAAGAGACCGTAACTGATGTCGACGGATGAGCAGCATTGAGGAGGACAAACGCGCGTATGTTCTCGCTAGTATTCCCCTCCCGAATCCTCTTCCTGGTCTTTTCACGTGATTGTCGACGGTCGTCCGAGTGCCACCGAGCTGCAGGTAAGTGGCCGTCATCGCGCCTCGGTTAAAAAGGCTAACCGATTGCCGTCTCTTTATCAACCACTTTACGAACGTTTGAAAAACTGCCTGGGTGTCGGTGAGGTCTCGTTCTCCGCAACCTTCAACCTGTGCCGCTCATTGTGATTAATTCTGACATATGTTCGCGTCGCTTGTAGAGACCGACGATCCTATTCAGATGTTCGTCGGGCGTAGCCCGCAGAGAATTCGAGACTTGCACGCCACTTAGGAGAGCGACAGAGGAACGCCGGATAAGCTTTTCGTCGAGGTTCGTCGTTTCTTCGAGATGGTCGTTCGATCAACACGCGTATCGTACCCTTTTACGTTCGACATTCGTCTCTATTTAACACGGTTCTTGGTTTATACGTTCGTTCGCTCACCGGCGGATACCACGTCACGAACCTAGGTTTTTACTTATTCATCCGTTACGTTGTTATTATTCGAACGAAAGGGGCGACGAGTGGCCCTTCCACGAAAATCGATCGATAAACGGATGTCGATCATTTTTTTTGCAAGCCAGGCAGACCGAACGTAATCGGATGCGTACAAGAATCAATCAGACTCGGCGTCTCTTGGAACGTAACTCTGTTACTGGCAAAACGATCGTTCGAGCATCTTTCCCTTACCTTTGCGATCATCGTCGACGATCCTTGTCCTCGGCGACTCGCGAGTTGCTGCCTCTCCTCGTCCGTCCTCTGTAACAAACAGAAAAGGAACGGTTTCGCGTAAAATTTTTTAAAAGGAATGGCGACGAAGGAGACGGAGCGTTTAGTCAGCGAATGAAACGTACGGTAGTCGCCGGTAGACGGTGGACGGTAAACACTGGTGGCCTAGATTGTCCGCGTTCCATTTATTAAACGAGAAGTTGTCGTTCTCGATCGCGATGACAATGTGCCGAAGAATTTCGTGTCGTCGAAAGGCGCGGTCGTTCTAAATAACTTATTGGCAATCGCGGAGCCCCGTGACGCAATGGCCGCGTTCAAACGGCAAACAAATAATTCCATTATATTTATCAGATAATGAAAAGGCACCGATAAAACCGCAATAGCGTGTAACTGGCGAATGAAACGGAGGAAAAGAGAGAGAGAGAGAGAGAGAGAGCGAGAGTTTCTAGGATAAAGAAGGTAACATGTCGTGCTCCGTCTCTTTCCCCCTGTCATTAATACCAGGCGACTGTTACATATGGATGAGAAAGCTGGGTTAGGCCAGGACAGCGATGCTACAGAACGAGACGAAAGCGAAACGGGATGTAGGGAAGCGAAACTCATCGACTAAAAGCATCCACGAAAGACCAAAGTCGTTTCGCTCTCGTCTCGAATCTTCGCCCTCTTGCACGAGTCCACGAACACCGACAAGAGAAGAGGAGTCCTCTCTACGCCGAAAGAGAAGAGACTTCGATAAGGTCGCCCGGGGATAAAACGAGTCCCCTCGACGTTTACCTACGATTTAAATTGTCTGCCAGCTCCAACCTCGATTTCACGGAATCTTTGCGTTACACTGGATTCCTTTTTCCTCGCTCGCGTGTAGCTTTTTCCGTGCAGCTCGTTTTTGCTTTTCATCGGCGATGACTCGACGAAAAGTCGCGCATCGAAGCGTCGACTCGTTGGAACGAGGTCAAGTTATTTTCGCTCGACAAACGCGATGGTCCCGCCTCTTTTCGTAACGAATGGCTCTGTTCTTTCCGCGAATTTGCAAAGACCTACACAACACGCCGAACGTTTATCGCCTCGCGAGCAAATTTATCCTGACTCACACAGGCTCGTGACTTCTTTTCTCCGATCTGTTCCGTTAGCGAGAACGATAAATCTGAACTTGCCCCCGTATATCTTCCGGTCAAGGGGAGTAAACGCAATATAGGTAATGTTCTGGCCGGCTACTTAACAAATTGCTACAAATTGCGGCGAGCGTTTAGCCGTCGGATCCGTTTGAATCTGCGGTCGCCTATATCCCTATCGCCTCTTGCGGTTGCCTTGCTCTCGGGGGTTCTATGCTCTTTCTCTCTCTCCGCTTTCGCCGACACCGTGGTGACCACATGGTGCTCCCATATGTCCGCGCCATCACCCTAATGTCCGACCGCGGACCGTATCGGAGCTGGCTCAAAGACGGAATTATCACCAACGAAATGAAAAGGATGCGACAGGTTTGCCGTAGGTTCGCGTGTCCCTCGGACCCGTCCGACCGACGTTTATTCGAACGATAAACTGTTTACCGATTAAGTTTGCACGGACGTTCGTATAAATCCCGGTGAAATTCCTGGAATTGAAGGAAAGGACGAAAGGGTGGAGAGGCGCCTGTGCAAAATGGTTCGTAGGATACGTTAGCGGAAGATTTTGTCGTAAGAGACGTGGCTCGGTGTTGCGGACAAGTCATTAATCAATGGTTTCGGAGCGGAGAACGAGGTGCCCTCTAATGGCACTTTAAAGGCGATACCCTGGAGCCAATCAGTGATCGCGTGCCGCGCACGGATCGTCTGGGTTAATTTCACGGGTATTTAACGCGGTTTCGCTTAACAATGATTCAATCAAGCCGGATTTATTTGGCCGGGATTCGCCGGTTGTCGGCACGAGGCGATCATTAGGGCTTCTCGTCGGAAACGCCTCCAAGCCTTTTGCCGAAATAAACGCGGCCGTTCGATATAGTCGTGCGACGTTGCTCGTTAACGGGTCTCTGTCACATTCAGCACGACAAACGCTTTTCTCCGTTTCGATCCAAGTTAAATCCCCTTCGGATCGAACGTTATTCCGGCCTTTGTTACGCCGAAAGAGCAAAGAAATAACTTGCATGTGGTCGTTGCGTCGAGCGGATTCCGTGCTACGACCAGACCGATCGCGATTTTATGCCGCGGATCGCGCATCCCGCATAGGAAAGGAAGGATAAATTGTCAGGACGATTAGAACGATGCGTCAAGTTCGTCCGGCGTAAATATCGGTGAACACGGCCTCCTGTCCAGGGAAGGGGACGGGATCGGCAATTCGACGGCCGTGCGAAATGTTGTCAGCCAATTTTCTTGCCCAGTGCCTCTGAATGCCGCAGATTTCCATCTAGGTCCGTCCTCGGTGGCGCCGGTGTATACCGTTGCTGGGTAAATACACCCTTTTCCATCCCCTCGAGCGGACGAACGTCGTCGTCGTCGTCGCCCTCCTCCTCCTCTCGCTCCTCTTCCATCGTCCACCTCGATCCACCCCCGTAGCCGCACGAACCACAACTGTGATTATAATTCGTAGTCCCTGCTGACAGAACCAACCACCATCGCCAACCCCGCTTCTCCTCCGTAGCTACGTTCCTCGTCCCCATCTACGTTGGTATCTACGTTAGTGGACGGGGATCGGACGCTGTGTAAAGGATTATGCACGCGGATTTAACTGATGAATCACATTGTCGTCTTGATTCGCGGTGGCGTTAATTTTCGGTACCGCGTCGCCAACCGTTTCGACCTGCAACGACACGCGCGTCTCGCTTCGCCGAGAGTGTTGCGAGCACGGGAAACTCGTTCTTCGGACGTCGTCCAGTCGCCGAAATAGATCGGATCGGGAACATCGTCGGTTTCGTCGTGATCGATCGTGTTCTTAATAATTGTTGTATCGTGTAATGCAAGGCGGTATGTCGGAAGGACGTATTCGTAAACGAGCACGTGTAACGTGGATCTTTTTATCTCGGTACTTGAAGGAAAAAAGAAGTGGAATCTAACGAGAACGAGAGAATCGAGCACGGATAGAGCGGCGATAAATCAGCGTACGACAAATTATCGGCAGCGATTAATCGGTAAACCTTGGACGCTTATTTGGAGAACTTGTTCGGTTTAATGCGCCATAATGAGTATTGGAGATTACGGCAACTGAATTCAGCGACAGGCAGCAATAATTTATCACCGATGCTTCTTTAGGATACGCGTCGTAGCAAGTTGGAGACGCGGCAACCCCTCGGCGTGTTGCTTCTCGTCGAGCAAACAATTTCCATTCGTTTGGAAAGGTTTCTAATCCGCCAACATCGGGTCCATGGGTAAAGCCAGAATTAACCACTTCCCATTTCGACCTACCGCGATCACGGGGCTTATTAATTTTGCCAATAATGCCGACGAGAGGGTGCCTCCTTCGCACAGATGGCGTATCACGAGTCAATATACTTTTCCGCCACGAAACCGCCCCTCGGAACACGTGACGGCCTCCGAATTTTCGCTACGCTAATCATCTCTTTGACCTATGCTTCCCGCATATGGTTCCGCAACGAGTTACTCTTTCCTCTCTCCTATCATCGATGTACGATATTTCTGCTAAACGAGATTCGCCGTGGCATCTTGGCCGAACAGGGCTTGGCCAGGAAAAAGGTTACACGCGTCGATATCCGGTTTTTCGAGATTTATCGCGATCGTTTGAAATATATATTTCACGCGCGGATCGAGTACCCTCGTTGTCACCGTTTCTATCGACTAAAGTGTATCTTTGCGAGCAAAGACACAGGGCCTAGAAGAAAGACGACGACGACGACGACGACAACGACGACGGTGATGACGATGACGTAGTAGAGCGCAGAGAAAGAAGACGCTGAAGCGAAGAAGAAGAAAAGAAGTTGAAGGAAGATAGAAAGGGGAGGAGGGAGAACCGATGGTTCTGCCAGAGTCAGGACACGATCACGGAGCATGGACCGACAGAGAATGGAGAATAAAGTAAGCCAATGTGGTGTGTGTGTGTGTGTGTGTGTGTGTGTTGTGTGCGCACGAGAGAAAGAGAAGGAGAGAGAGTGAGAGAGTGAGAGAGAGAGAGAGAGAGAGAGACAAACAGAGTGCACGTAGCGGTCGAAACGAGACGGACATAAAGGAGACGAGAAAAGGATCGAGAGAGAGAGAAAAGCGGGGACGAAGGTGTGTGGTGGAGAGAAGCGAAGAGGAGGAACGAGAAATCGAGAGAGACAGGGCCAGAGAGAAAGACGAGGAGAGAGAAAGGAGAGGACAACCCCCTCTTCTTCGCGGGTTGACTCGAACGCCGGCGATATCTCGACCAATCAAATCACGCCGCGGGCTCCGCCTTTTATCATTATTTTACTTGTTTTCCCTTTACTTCACCCTCATTGGATGACATTCTCTGGGCCATTTCGCGGTGCAAAAAAGTTACCCGCGCCCAACCGAGGACTCCATGCTTCCTCCGACGTCCTTCGGTACCCTTCTGGTACCCACCTTGGTTCACGGACCACCTCCACGGAGATTCCTTTGCCAGAGGAGATGGCCAGAGTCCTCCTTTTGCCGGGCAAATCGTTTTCCACGGATTTCCATCGCGCGGATTTCGACCTCTTCGTTGCGTCACTTTACGAAACGCGATTGATTGCAAGCCCCGCGTAAACCGGTCGTGCCGTTTCCAACCACTCCGACTCTATCTTTTAATCTCTCAAGGTGATTGATAAACATGGATTCGTCCGGATCGGATAGAAGTCACTCTCGACTTTTTCCGCGCGTCTCACGGTAGAGCGGTTGCAAAACGTATCGCACGAAACGATTCGCGTCGATCCTTCGTGTCACCGTACGAAAGCAGCCGATAGATAGCCCAACTTCTACGATCTTCCTGGCGATTTTCGTTCTTCTCTGCCGTTTTTTTTCCCCTTTTTGTTCTTTTTTCGCGTCGATACGCGAAATCGTGGGAACGAACGATCGGTCGGAACACAAGAGCGTTCGATGTCGAAAACGTGCTCGATTCATCGACTTCGTGATCCCAACGAGAGCGAATCAACGATGAAAGCGTCCGCGGGAGTAGCCACAGATAAATTCGTACCTATCGATTCGTCTAGCGCATCGAGGCCGTGATTGACGAGGTTCTCTCGTCAAGGATTATGCGGTTCGTTGGTTGGAACGAACGGCTTTGGGGCATGAGTGCGTAGACAAATATACAGGTATAGCCAGCCATACAGTACGCCAATGGACACTTTCCAAACCACGAAACCTCAAAAACCGCCGAGGGCCACGCGTCTGCAAAATTATCGCTCTCCAAATGAGGATACGCTGTGATCGCGCGTCCGATCGATAACTTTGATTTCAGAAATAAAACTTGTCCACCCGACAGATAATTTTGCCTGTTTCAGCGTATCCATGCCAGCGGTTCGAGCTCGTGTCCCCTCGTTCCGATAATTGATACTCTCGGACGATTCTCGCGCGTACTTTCCAACTCGTCATACGCTTCCACGCTATAATTTGCATTGTTAAGGCGCGCGTGCAACGATTCGGCCCCACGAAGTCCAGGACAATTAAGTAGGCTCGTCAGAAGCGGGATGCACGGGGTTTCGGAGCGTACGGTGACGATCGAGCGTGCCTCGCATTTGCACCAACGACGCTTACGACCGTTGCACAGAAACGATAACGCTATGGCGTTGGCCACGGTGACGAGTTGCTCCGGCGAACCTGTAATTCACCGAGAATAAATTCTTCAGCAGGGTGGAACGGGATACGATTCGTGGCCCACGAAGGAAAGAAAGAAAGAAAAGAAAGAAAAAACAACGCTTGGTCGCACCTACGTACGTTTGATCTGGCATTGCTCTGCACCGCATTGTATGTATATCGGCTGGTGTAAACTACGGCGCGGAAGAAGCGGAGCAGGAGATCGAGGAAAAGGATCGGCGAACCTACGTTCCTGGAGGGAGGGAGGGAGGGAGGGAGGGAGAGGGAGAAACACACGGAGGTAGCTGAAAAAACAATGTCGCCGGAGGAGGGCAACTAAAAGGGACGAGGTTAGAAATGGAATAGCGTATGGCCTAGAACGCGGCGGAAACAAGGAGACGTACTGTTACGATCGCTATAGCGATCCGTAGGGGGAAGCTCGAGGAAACCGATAGGACAGGAGTGGTACGGAGGCTTTGAGCTTTCTGGTTTTTGCAGGCCGATGGAGGAGTAAATTTGAAATTTGCTCGGTAGTCGACTTGCCGATATGGAGAGGCAAAGCGTACGAACCGGATAACGATTTGTTCGAAAAGCAATATAGCGGGCTATCACCGAGCTCGAGGAGGATGAGACGAAGGAAAGCGAGAAGGATGAGGTGGATGGAGGAGGGTGGGAGGGTCGTGTGGGGCGCCCTTTTCCTGAAATTTGCATGAGGTATTAAAGCGCGGTGGCTGCGTTCACCAGTGGAGTTCCTGTTTGCCGACACCGAATGCCGAGGATCAAAGGACCTCT
>NT_176644.1:1840289-1840547 GCF_000188095.3 Bombus impatiens
CCGAAACGGGAGGGAGAGAGAAACGGAGAACCGGAGGGAATCGTTCGTTCGCCGGGCCTTTGCCACTCCACCGAGAATCCCTACGACGTCAGCCAACTTTGGATATTCCTGTTTCTAGGCCTTTGTCGTTAAATCGTCGATCGTACGACAACCGATTTCCTCGCCGAACGCTCTGCCACTAGGATCGTCGTGCGACGACTTTGCCGCATCGCTCGGTCGAACACTCGTCCGAATCGACGGATTCACCGAGTGGCAGCC
>NT_176644.1:1840568-1840761 GCF_000188095.3 Bombus impatiens
CTCGGCAAGCTCGGTCGGAAAATCGCGCCGTTACTCGCGGAGATTTATACGAGACGGCGGAGATCGGGCGATAATCAACGATCCGGTTGGAACGAGGAAGGAGTACACGCTACCCTCGCCCGTCGTCCGATTATCATAATTGCCAGTTAATTACGAAATTTATGCGTTCGCTGCTCGAGTCTGAAACGCCGGC
>NT_176644.1:1840773-1841607 GCF_000188095.3 Bombus impatiens
GCTCGTCGGCTTGCCGCGCGATCGTCCGCCAATTTCACGCGTAATAAAGTCGTGGGAGGAATCTAGGCGAGTTATCCGACGATGCGCGTAATTCACGCGCGTTTCGTTGCGCGAAATCGAACCGTCGAGCGATACGCGCCGCACGCCGCCGGCCTGTTGTACCTCCTTCTGGAAAAGACGAATGGCCGACGGATCCTTGGACGGAACGACCGCGGACCAACGATATTCCAAGAATGTTAACGCGCGTAATCATATTCTTGTTCGCATCGTGCCCCGTAAAAACGTTAGCTGGCAGTGATGTATGCCGTCGGGGGCACGCATCGCATAAGTAAGGAGGAGCCTTGGGCCCATTCATCAGCTAACAGGGGGAATAGGCCCACGAACCGCTCCATCTCGCTCTCGGCCCTCTCCCTTCTTCCCCCCGCGTGCGTTCTCCTCTGTTTTGCGCTACCAGGGGACACTTTCGTGCATCCTATCCATCGGTTAATCGCGGATAACAGTATCTCTTCTTCGTCTAAGAGCCGCTTCGATCCGCTCGAATGCCTAGGAAAGCAGCGCGCGCTCGCATTTCGTGGCTCGTCCCGCGATTGATAAAAAGGAGGCGAATGATCGAAGGGAACGAGTTTCCTGACAAATAGAATCGGCATTGGATTCGAGGAGGGACACGCGTTGCCAGTGTGGAAAGGGGACCGAGGGTGTCGAGGGCGTCGCGTTCCCGAAGCACCGACGGGTGCCAAACCGCATTTTAGGCGAGCTATCCATACCAGGTGAAGCGTTCGGATCGGTAAGGATATCATTCTGCTTGGACGGCGTTTGGTGGTTGCCGGCGGCACG
>NT_176644.1:1842395-1850170 GCF_000188095.3 Bombus impatiens
GGCCACGATGGTACACGGGCGGCGAGTAGCGGGGAATGCAAAAAGGTCGTGGCCCGGGCCGGGTTGCCGCGTTTTACAAATTATTCAATTAGCCCCGCGAATTAAGGTATGCATATTCATCGCTCTCTGATACGCGTATGTGCGCTCCGTGGCTACATCCAGCGCGCATAAACAATTGGGGCTCGCACACGCGCGTTAGACGCTCTAACGAACTCGCAGCTGCATCCTAAATGCGTCCGTTTTGCAACGATGCGAACAGGGGGCCGGGTTTTCTCCGTGTCCGCGGTGCAGTTGCACGAGCACGCTGTCGGATATGTACGCCAAACTCTGTCCAGTATCCGGCAGAGTCGTTTCGCTCTTTTTCCAGCCCAGTTTACCCATACGCGAAACGCTCCAACGTTCGCTCGTTCCTCTGCTTCCTTTTTTAATCTATTTCGTCGAAGATATCGGACGTCGCTCGACGCTGTCCAACGTTACTCGCTGTTGCGTTCTTGGAAACGCCACGACTGTTCTTTCCCTCTCTCTCTCTCTCTCTCTCTTTCCTCTCTCTCTACACCCTGAAGGAAAGCGTTCGTAATCACCGGAAGATTAGCGGATATCGAGCATCTCTTATCGTTAGCCGAGGCTGATGAGGATGGGTATACGGTGAAACTCGTGGACGCGGCGTGCCGTGTAAAATGGTAAAAAGCGGAATTAATTGGCAAGACAGAGCGAGAATTAAAGCGGGGCCAGGAACGAAACGGATTATTATTTCTTCCGGTAGATAAAGCAGGGAAGCGGAATAGGGAAATAAAACATTGCGAGCGTAGGTGAAATAGGCGCGGCCCGTACTATACGCGCGCGGCTTCGCGTCCGGGCTACTGGCAGAGTTACGGTTCGAGGCTCCTGGGCCGGGGTTGCGTTTAAAACAACGCCGAGAAATGCACATTTTAATCGTATCGCTAATAGCCCGACGTTTATAAGCCTCGCTGTGTCTCATGAATACGCATGTACCTGCCGGTGACAACGGTGCAAAATTAATGCACACGCGGCAGGATATACAAGTACGTGGCCGGGACGAATCTCCGCGGAGACATTCGTTTCCGATGCGATTCTTCTTCTTTCCGGACCGACGCGACCCGTCGTCGGGCGCCACACCCGAACTGCGTATAACGGGTTACCTCGTTTTCCGAAATCGTTGGCCGTGTTGGCCGTTTCGCCGATCGCCGTACCAGGCAGCCACTTTTATCTTGGATCGCGTTTCGATATCATCGTGTACCCGGTAATGCTCGGAAACTGCGAGCACGAGAACGAGAACGAACGCTCGCGCAACGGTGGACAGTTATCGCGTTGTATTATTCAAAAGTCACCGGAGCGGAATATCGCGAAACTTGGTTCCTTATTCGAGATATTATTTGTTCAACGACATGGGCGTTGTTCCACGAATTAGCGGGTCGGAAACAAATTGTTCCGCGAGAGCCACGGGAACCGCGTTTCCTACCTATATATCGTATTCATATTCATGCGAATAATTGCAATAATAGCGTAGCTCGGGTAATTGATACCCATGTACGCGATTACGAAGTTAGCGGTGGCCGAAAGGCCGCGCGTTAAATACCGTTCGGTCTTTTTCTCATTTCCATGCCATTCGAGGCCCAGGCGTTCGAGCCGACGTGTCGCGTCCATCGATGGAAAGCGCGCAGCAACGTTAACCGTTCCATAACCGTCGTCGTCCACTCGCGTGCTAATTAATCGACGGGTCTTTCAATTAACGCGTGTTCGGCAACAAGACGGAATGGTTTCGTGGCGGATCAGCGGGAATAATGGCGCGGATAACCTTGTCCCCTTGTAACGTCGGCTTCTTTTATGAATGTAAATGTATTCCCGATCGGTCGATCAGATAGTTTAATATTAATAATAGAGCACGCTCTCGAGATTATCGGGCTTCCTCGAATTTGTCGGCTGTGTGTCACGACGATATGCATCCCCGATATCGCCAATTACGGCCAGATTGAGTCATAACGATTCTGGTTATGTTAAACGCGAGTTTCTTGGCCGTTTTCGTCGATACATCTCACGGTTCGATATAAGATAGCGCAAAAGTATTCTACCTTGCCTTTAATTGGATACTTGTCTCTCTTCTTTCTCTCGCCAGACGACGGGAAGTGCGGTATATCGCGCGAGCATGAGCGCAACGCGAATGCACGATATGTAGTTCGTGTCTTCAATAACGGCCGTATTACATAAAGCCCCGCGTTTCTGTCTGGCTGTTGCCGTTTTTTCTTCCCATAAACTATCGCGTATAACTCGCGTTTGCTCGCGCGACCGGCATTCTCCCGGCGCAGCCTGCGTTTACGTCTTAACTCGATCGTATTCTCGATCGTATTCTCGATCGCGCCGCTAGATTCACACGTTTGTTCCCGGTTCGCGAAGAAACCCACGCGCGGAAGAATCGAACGCAGACGTACGGGCGTTTGCACGTATCGTTTTGCGCAGAATTAAGCTTAACGACGCGACGCACGAACGCTATCGGATCAGCGTCTACGAAATCTGACTCGGTGACTTTACTTAGTCGGCTTAAATTCGTCTTCTTCGTCAACTCCGTCCGATCTTTTCTTCCCTTTTCTTTCCTTTTCTTCTTCTCTACGCGGACGATCGAACGTCGTTCGTTCGATACCGTGTCGTCGATCGATCTTTAACCTTTCATCGTCGTCAAATTACAGTCGGATCACGAACGATCGGATGACAAAACGTCGAAACCGCGGACGAGGAAAAAGAGTTTTCCGGGTAATTTCGTCGGTGACGGCGATACGTACGTACAGGCGTGGCTCTCCGTATTTCTTGCTTGACTTTAATATGAGCTCCGCCGCGTAAGTAGACGTTACATAAAATGGCAAATATCGGAAGGGCTTACGGCCGCATTATGCCGATGGTAGCGGCTTTATTGCGCGACGTTCTCTTGCGAGTAAAAAAGAAAAAAAAAAGAGAAAAAAGGAAAAGAGAAAGAAAAGGAACGAACGATAGAGAATGATACGGAGAACGCTGGATCCCGGCAGATGTTCAGGATGTTCGCCGTTGGAAGTGTTTACGCGTGGCAAGCGTTGTTCCGTTCCTTGAAAATGTATATAAAAAACGAAGAATGTTTTCGCGAAGTTGGCGTCACCAGGAACGCGAGCCACGATTTCGAGGACTAGATGACCGAGGACATTTGGATGGCGAGAATTCCAGCGACGAGTGGTTTGGATCGCGTCGAGGGACGCGCGTTTGCCATGCAAACGGTCCGAGATCGTTAAGATCTATCCTACGGTGAAAAACCTTATCGAGTCCTCTAAAACCGTGCGCTCTGGAAAACGCGTGAAATTCCCACGGGCTTTTTCGTAAATCGTCGAACGCGTACATTCGCGCGTACATACGAGCGATATTCTCGGTTGTCGATTCCCTGTAAGGAACGCGGCCTACAGATCCGTCCTCGACTACGCGATTCCCATTTTCGTCTATTAATCACCAGGGAGAACGATTCGATCGATTTCGAGGTTCGCGTCTCGAGAATTCCATCCTGTCGTTTTCACCGAAGCGACGATCTTGGTGACTTTTTCGAAAAAAAAGAAGAAAAGAAAAAAAAAAGAAAAAAACGATCGAGAGGCCTGCGACACGCGACGAGATCTTTGGAACGTTGCGAAACGTCGACGTGTCCATGAAAGGCGATTTTCTACGAGGCGACGTCTAAGAGAGACGAACGAGCTACGAGGTAGGAGCGACGGGAGACGACTCTGGGCATACTTTACGTTATTTCCAGTAAGAAGAACTGCGATTACAGCGATTAGAGAGACCACGGCGTGCGTGTACAACGGAACGGTTCCATATATCTAGCCAAGCTTTGCGCAACGTTCCAACGCGCTTGGTCTCGGTCTCAATTAACGCAATTACCCGCTCCCTCGTCTAATTACCTATCAAACGGAATTACTATCGCACGGGCGCGAGTGCGCGCGCGCCTGCTCGCCACCGAGCTCTCGTCTCTAATGAACGTTATTAATTGCTTTATGATTTTTCGATAAAACTTGCCGCGTAATCAAGTTATTATCCCACGTTGCGCGTCCTCGTTGCTACTCCGATCCACGGTTACCACCAGCCACTCGTTCGTTCTCGTCTGTTTTTTCGCGCCTAGTCCCGTTTTATGTTCTTCTTCGATTCGCGAGAAATATCGAGGACGCCTTTAAACCGCCTTACGAACTCCGATGAGAACGAGCCGGTATCATTGAAAGAATCGCGGAAGGATCGGGCGCACGAGGTATCGTCGTGATCGTTGAACGCGTCGCTCGCAAATGAAGAGATATTCGCGGTTAAACTTTGCCAGACCTCGGGACAGTTTATAACGTAATTTACATGCACGCTTACCGTCGATTCTCACCGCGGAAGAAAGGTCGCGAGACTTAAAATTCGGATTACTCGCGAGCGTCATTCCGCGTGAAGTTCGTCGGCTTATTTGAATATCGCTCGGCCAACTTTTACGACTGTTTCCTCGGATCTATTGGAAGCCGTATCGCGACGTCTTTGTTCGTCCAAATCTTGTTTGCGTTTCACAGCGACAACGATCCAGCGAACGATCGCTCCGTGTTTATCGTCGCGCGATTCGATTCGATGACGGACGATTCGATTTCTCGATCGGTCGATCGATAAAGAGCTAAGGAGAAAAAAGAAACAACGAGAAGGTGGAACGTAACCGCGTTGAAAGTTAATAGAAGCACGCGGTATTTTTGTCAGCTATCCGAGAATCGCGCAACACCACCGTACCACATTATCCGCAAGATCAAAGGAACACGTCGAGGGGTGAAAGAAAAACGCGAGGGAATAAAAAGTCGTTAACGACGTGCCTTTACGATAAGTCGACGTAAAAAGAGAGGGAGAGAGAGGTAGAGAGAGGGGGAGAGAGAGAGAAATATGACGATGGCAACGATAGCTCTGGCATCGGAGAGAGTGGTCATTTAGCGTGGCGAGCAGGTGAGATTGGTGAGACGCGAGAGGCCGAGGGAATTTAGAGCGAGACGGCGGGGTGACGTTGACCAAATAACAACCGGGGTGTTCCGTCACGGATGCCTTCTCGCTGGTTCCCCTATTTTCTTATCTATATGTCTGACCAATTTGATAGATGAACGATAGAACCGTGCGTTCTGTAAAACGAAGGAACGAAAGGCAACCTGGACGAGGACAGGTGCATCCTCCGGAGGCGCGTCTCGAGGGACCTCGACGCACCTGACCGCTCGTCCAACGCGGAGACGGAGAATCGAGCTACCCTTGTATCTCTATTACCGTTAAATTACTCGAAAAGCACGATCGTTTTGGGTAGAGATTAAAACGCGGCCCATTAGTTGGACGCCGATGAAATCTTCTCCGTTCGCACGTCTACGTTTAGAACAGCCGGTTTGCCGTATCGTTTTCGTTCGTTAAATGGGAAACGAGCCAAGCCGAAACAAACTCGTGTCTTTCAGTCGTTCGTTGTTTGTTGTTGGTTGGCGATCGCGAGCCGTGTACGCTTTTCACCGAAGCCTTTAACGCGTCTTGGCCGAACCCGTTCGTATATCCTGGCGACGCGTAATCCCCGGTCTAACCCCATTCACGGCCGACCCAGCGCAAATATATGTGCGCTCGATGGATGGAAAAAACACGAGCACGCGAACTCGAACGACGCCAGCCGGCTTTCGACGGTGGCCGAGAGCTGCGCGGAGGAAGAAAACTTAGAAAAGTCGTGTCCCGAGTAAACCCAGAATCGCGGGATTATCCGAGATGATCGCCTAATAGCTTTAGCAAAGAATCGACTGGGGCGACTACTTAAAATTAGCATAAGCCCCGACTCTACGCCTAACGAGCGGAAGAGACGAGACCCCAAAAGTGCTACGATCAGACGCGAAAAAAGAAGAAAAAAAGAGGAGAAAAAGGAGAGAAGGGATCGACGAAAATCGAGCGTCGTGGCCGATCTAGCGCCAATCCTTTGCCTCGATTTGCGATCTAATTGCGAGTAGAACGAATTTTCTTTCCGCAAATTCTCTTCCTTTCCTCGTATTTACTTAATCGACATCCGCGTGACAGACGCGCGCGCTTGGCCCGATTAAAGGTAGGTAATCGCGAAGGGGAAACGATTATTTGGCGTTTACGTAGCCGCATTTCCATGGGGCTGGAAACGCGCGAAGAAAGGGGAAACGAGAACGCGGTTATCGCGCCGTTGTACGCGTTTGTCACGCGATACTCAGTCGCGTTTGCGTTAACGTTCGCGTTACCGTAGACACACGCGTAGTATGCCGCGGTGTCGATTCTTCCGGGTATCGTTGGATCGTTACCGAAGCGTCTAGATTTCTTCCAATTTAGCCTCGGCTGGCCGGCGTATCGCTTCGCTACGTATTGTCAGTTTTAATTGGCTGGGCCGAGTGATTTACGAATTGAGAAAAGAAAGCGTTTCGCGTTGTTCGCGCTCCTTTTCGCTATTCGGATGAAACACGATGTGTGCGCGGTTAAATGCGATTTTCATGGAAATTATTAATTATCCTCGGGCGAGAATCCAGCATACAGCAACGACAATGGCGCCCGCGTAGACCCGCGGTCGTATCAGATGCGAGTTTAACGAAGCTCGTCGTCGATAAAAATCTGGCGAGAGATCGGAATCGCGGCTTAAAGAGAAGAAGAAACGTGCACGCTTCGCTTCTCTGTGAGAGAGGAACGAATCCGTTGACTCGACTCGACTCGACTCGACTCGCTTCTTCGCTCGGAGCTTTTTTCACAGAGAACCTGCGCACCGAAAGTCGTAAAATGTCCAGCACCCACGTAGAAACATGTGTCACGTAGACGCACGGTGGCCCGGCTTTGTACGCTCCTCTGTACGCGTACAGTCCGTTTCATCAATCACGAATCTCGAGGGGACTGTTAGGCGCGAGCGACAGAGAACGCGATCGTGCGAACGTGGCGTAACATCAACGAGGATTACGTAAAAATTATAGCTTAATGACTGTCGCGGCTATAAAATCTTAATTTTATTCAGGTCTAAATTACCGGTTAGGTAGCGGTGCCGCGTGCTTAAGATCCGTAAATTAAGCGAACGGTGGTCTGTGGTTTTGGAGCTCCGTACCGGTAGTAGCTAGCCGATGTCGAGCAATTAAAAGCGACGAGTTAACGAGTGAACTATAAATGAACGGTTGGCGACGGTGGTCTCGGCAAGCGCGAACTAATCACCGGAAAATTAAACGTTGGCGAAAGAAAAAGCGTCGTCGCGTTCGCGTTCCAACGAACGTTTCTACGATGACAAATCAGCATGACGGTTCTTTTTCGCTCGTTCGTTCGTTTCTCGGTTAGCCTTTTCACGCGCGTCTTTTCTCTTCTGGAAAGTTTCGTCGTCGGCGATAATCCTCGCCGGTTCGTTCGATTTCTCTGACAAACCCGCGTACCGATTTCGCGCACCGGCTGAATCGAGTTCGCAAGAGAAACGCGACGCCAGCTACCGCCAGTTAAATATCCGTTGAAACATGGCCTGTTGAAACTGGCGGCGAACAATGGACCGGGCACGGAATGAATTCCTGGCGGGGACTGTACGATACACGTAGAAGTCTCGGTTCTACGTGCCTGTCGTCTGTTCGTCATGAGTGCGTGCGCCAACGTCCGGCCTCGTCCGCTCGAAGGATGCTCGACCGACTCCTCCGGTTTGTCGGTTCCACCGCTTTGCTCGATCATGGGACAAAAGTCGGGTCTGAGAGTCCCGTGGGAACCGGAGGAAAGTCACGCTCGCTCAAAAACCGTCTTCCACGGCTCGCGGT
>NT_176644.1:1850314-1850682 GCF_000188095.3 Bombus impatiens
GCGATTCGTTCTAGGACAACTCTGGTCGTCGGACGATCGTTTTCGACTCGATCGAATCGCGAGAAAAAGCGTCGCGAATCGTTTGCCTTTCCTGTTAACGTTGCTATTCCGGAAACATTCGCAAACGCGATACACAGTTTGATACGATTACCAACGGGATAATTATTAGATCGCATCGGTTTTAACAGTATGCTTCGCGCCACGACAATGTTACCAGTGTCTGATTTGCGATTACCGTACAATCTTCCTTTATTATCGTTATTTTATTAAGCAATAATTTTCCCCGTTGTTACCGCGATTAACTGTACACACGGGCCTCGCTACCTCGTTACGATTATTCTTCCTTTATTATCGAGAAGATGCGGCGA
>NT_176644.1:1850773-1852752 GCF_000188095.3 Bombus impatiens
GGGTCGCCGCACAATTAGATTCTCAGGGTATTACGAGGGTTCCATTACGTTGGTTCGCGCCTCGCTGTTTGTACTCGGCTCGACTATACGCGTTAGAAAGAATCGCTAATTTGTTCGTGCGCGTCGACAAGTCGACGTCGCCTCGACGAAATCGTTGCGGAGATTCGACGAGAAATCGTCCGACAAATATCAAACTACGCGTCTCCGCGTTGGATGTTATCCGTTAAACGCGCTCGTCGCCGATCGTAAGTAGCCCGCGCGATAATATAACGGGGCCGATTACACCGCGAGTCGATGTACTCTGACCGACTTGTCGATTATCGCTCGTTTTACGATCCGTTTATTAATTCGGTAACGATTTCCCCGTTACCACGAACGTTTCTGTCGCGTAAGATTTGAATTTGGAGGAGTTTCTACGCTCGTAGAACGCGGAGGAATCGTTGAACGAGTTCCGACAACGAGAAAGGAAAGAATTTCGGCAAACGGAAAACGGTATAGACCAGCGAAAGAAATCGCGGACTGAACTGCGAGAGTTAGAAGCGACGCGCGAGAAGGAAAGCCGAGATTTCCAGAGGTGACGTTACGAAGCGGTTCTAGGTATCTTGAAGTTCCAAGGAAGAGAAAATCCCTACTAGAAGATCGCCGACGCGAAATGGATGGCGCAGGCAAAAACGAAACCGATCGACGGTTCGTGGAATTTAATAGGAGTTGGCGGAGGACGAAAGCTAGGAAGGAAGGTGGCTGGCGCGAACAGCGACGTGACGGAAGCGGTTTGCTCGTTTGTTATCGGTAGGCTCGGCTATTTCGCCGTAAATCGTCGTTATCGTAAGGGATCGTAAGTATCGAAAGGCGCAACGAATCAGTTCGACATACGTACTCGGCGCAGCGATGTCGCTTATAAGAAGGTGGTAGCAGTTTTCATGAAGCCGCCCCGCGGGGAATTGGCCGGCAGTACGGCGGAATAACTTTGCGGTTGATTTATACTTCCGACAGGCGTAACGAGCTTGCGCTCGGACCGCGCTCTTACGCGCGGCTCGGTCGCCGCAAATAGAAATAAAGAATCGATAACGCGCCGCTCGGTTTATTGGCAAAATAAACGAAACGTTTACGGCCAATTCTTATTAGAACGTTGGAATTTAACGGCGCCGTTACTTCACTACCCCTTGTACCGCTTTCTTTTCGGTGTTTCGAGCGCGTCTTGCTCTCGACGATGGTTTTCCAAAGTTGATCGTGGTCGCGTAGTAGGGGGAAAGACCGTACGGCGACGAGACACGGCCTGAAATTTATTCGTCGGGTTTTCAGATGCTCGCGGAGATAACGGAGATGAACAGGAAACGCGGCAGACTCGTTGACTATCAATGAAATAGCGCTGCCCGACTCGTAGACCCTGCTCGTTGTCTGTGCATAGAAATCTCGGGGCGACAGCGACCCGTTCTATTTTCCCTGACGTTATTTTTATCCGAGGCGTCGACGTCGCGAAACGATAGATCAGGTATAGGCGTGTGGACGGGCAGGAGCACACGGCGGGCTCGCTAACGGTCTCGATTCGCGAATACAACGAGAGTCGATGGCGCATCGAACGCGCCGAGCCAAACGCAGCGACGATCGAGCCGGAGTATCGTTGGCAGCGCGTAAGCAAAAAGCGTATCTAGCCCTGGGACGGACTGGGACTGCGTGGAAAGGGCGAAAACGTGAATGGAAGAAGATGAGAGAGAGAGAGGGGCCAGTCGAGAGCGGGCAGTCGGTTTCCGTCTGGTTGTCATCCTTGCGGTTGACGTACCTTATTCGAAGAAGAGTCCGTCCGTAAAGCGGAGGACGAGAGGAAGCAGAGAGAAAGAGAGAAAGAGAGAGAGAGAGGCGACCGAAGGAGGGTGTGCGGGAGGGCAGGAGGACGGAATACATCCGCGGAATACTTAACAACTTTTGGCGGTTGACAGGAGCGACGATGGTAGTGGTGGTGGAGGTGGTTGGTGGGGCAG
>NT_176644.1:1852781-1856128 GCF_000188095.3 Bombus impatiens
GGCCCCGAAGACTTTGTGCCGTGGGGCAAAGAGAAAAGGTAGAGGAGAGAGAAATGAGAATACAGAAAGGGGCTAGGATCGCGGAGGAAAGAGGCATCCGTCGTGCGCGTCGCGTTTTTTGCCAGTAACCTCCTCCTGTCTCGCCTTTTATTTGGGCCAGACAGGAATTCGGCTAAATGCATTGATTAAACTGCTGACATGGTTCGGACGGCCCGGTGGCCACCGTGTCTCCGCGGATGAGTTCGATCTTTTTTGCCATCTCTCGCCCCCTCCCCCCTGCCCTCGCTCTGCTCGCTCCAAGCGGAGTCCACCGACTCTCGTCTTTGTCCCTCCGTTCTGGATCGCCGTTCGAATCCTTATTTCACGTTCGACGACGTGTTCGAGCGACTATCTACCGGCGGTCGGGTTGTTCGCCGCGGATTTAACAACGAGGCGGACTCGAGTCGCGGAGACGAGTCCGTCTCGATGTACCGGCTTTCTTGCGGAGAAAGAAACCGGACGGCGTACACGGTGTACGAACGACCGGATGGCTACGCAAACCCCGGCGAGTTCGTTAACGATGGATATTAGCGGTCGAACGGAGTACCTCGAACGAGCGAACATCGTGCCACGGAGACGAGACCTCTCTCTCTCTCTCTCTCTCTCTCTCTCTCTCTCTCTCCCTCTCTCTCTCTCTCTCTCTCTCTCTCTCACTTTCGAGCCGCACGGGCTAGAAGAACTTCACGGGAGGACCCCTATTAGTCCAAACAGTTGACGAATACGAGTCGCCTTTCCTTTCGTTTGGTCGGTCAATCGTAACGAGACGACTTCTGTCCGCGGAGCTTTTCCGTCTCGCTCGATAATTACAGACAATCAGGTAGTTGGAAAAATTGAACGTTGTCGAATAGGTCTGTAAACATAGGAAACGGAAGGGAGAATCGTATAACTCGGTTGCGCGTTAATTGAACGTCACGAGGGTAGACATTATACGAGTGGAACGAATATCGTCTATGGTGCCCTTATAATTCGCACCTTCTCGATTAATTACACTGCCGCACACATCGATCGATCGTACTGGTCTCGCCACTCCGCTGAAAGTGATATATAGCGTGGCACGCGTTTTTGTCGGAACGTAACATAAATTTTGCCGTTTGTCAGACTCGGTAAGAAGCGAACGATATACGACTTTGAATTAAATCAATAAGCGATCGGCCGTGTAGATACACTCGGGCCGAAATGAATCGGATGAAAAAAACGAAAAGGAGGTCGAGGTGCGCGAAAAACGTGCCGCTCTTACTCGAACCAATTAATCGTAAACGTATCCGCGTGGCAGCAGGTATGTTTGGGCGAAAGGAGGCGAATCTTGTCCGCGAAGTTGTTCGGATCGGCTAATTACCATACCGGAGAAGGGAATAGCAAAAGGCAGCGAAGGGTCGAGAGTATCGGCGAGAAAGAAGAGACAGAAGCTCGGCAGAAAGATAACGCGTCTTTTCGCAGGTTGTTCGGTAGGCGAGGCACGAGGTAAGTTTGGCATGCATCGCTCGCTCCTTCGAGCAGCCAACAGCCATCTATGGAATTACCCCGATGATTAATGGTACGGCTGGCTGCAGGCACCCTTTCCGAGACGTTCTTTCCCCTGGCCGCGTTCGCCCTTGCCCACCGCCTCCACCGCAGGCCCTTCGAGAAGGGCCCATCGCTTCGAACTGTTTGGCCACGGCGTAAAAAAGTCCGCACTATGTTAAACCCGTCCTACCTGCCCGTCCGTCCGTCCACCGTGCTTCGTCGTAGCTCTTTCCCCATCGCGTCGCGTCGCCTCGTGCTCGTGCTCGTCCTCGGCCGCGTCGCGTCGCGTCGTTCGACGTTGGTCGTTGATCGTTGGTCGTCGTCGTTGGCTGTTTTTCTCTCTCTCCATTCCCGATTCGATGCCTATCGTTTTCTGTCAACGTCCGCCTCGATCCACCGCGCACGATTAAGCCTGTACATTGGACGAGGAAACGAGCCGAGATTCCACGGGTGTCGCGCTTTCAAACTTTCTAACTTTTTTTTTTGCCAGCAACCTCCCTCGTATCCGTACGTCTGGCTTTCGTCGCTGCCTACGAGACAGTTTTTCTCTCGAAGAGATGCTATCGTAACGACAGAGTCGACGAAATCACCGCGCGCGGATGATCGCGGTGTAATCCTTGACCGACAGATACGAGGAAAACGTGGCAGCGGCGGAACAAGGAGAAGCAAAAGAGGAAGAGGAAGAAGAGGAAGAAGAAGAAGAAGAAGAAGAAGACGAAGAAGAACACGAAGAAGGGGAAAACGAGGACGTGGAACGTTGGAGGAAGAAAGAGCGTAGGAAAGCGTAGGAGAACGTAGGAGAGCGTAGGTAAAAGCGAGGGCAAAGTAGAACGAGAGGAGCCGTAAAAGAGCCGCTGGCGGCACGATCGACGACAGCAGCACGCGGTCGAAGGAAGGAAAGAGATACCCAGCGAATTTGGGATTGCATGTCGACGAACAGTAAGACCTCCCAAACAACCCCGACGGGGGCATCTTCTCTGGGAATAGCAGTGATTCGGGGGAAATGTGCAATATCTTCCGTGATCGGGTATTATTACCTCGTGATTACGGGTTTTGATCTAGGCTAGAAGCGTCTACGATCTCCCTTCGTGCCTCTCGCCGTCCTTCTCCGTTTCCCCGAGGATATTTCCAATGGTGCAACACACCGCGATGACGCGCCTTCGTCGAGCCACAGAGAAGCTCCGTGGCCTGACGAAACGAGTCTGCGTCTCCTTGTCTCCTCTTTAGTCGTAGTCATTGTCGTCTTCGGCGCCCCGATCGTCATGCGATTCGTGACGAGCGCCACTGGAAATCGCCGTGAGAAGTAGCCTGCCGTTTCTCTCTCTCTCTTCGGCCCTTCGTCGCGCTTTCCTTCTCTGTCGTATCGCGTACCGATTACCACCGGCCGCGGTAGTAATGAACGACCTGTGCCGCAATGCCGTTGTACCATCGGCGACCGTGCGGTTTCTCTCGTTTGGCTGTGCCACGAAATCGTCGTAGTTGGCGATCGACCGGTAAACGCGACCGATATCTAACGGTGCTGGTCGTCTCGAGTCGATGGGATCGCACGATCTCTGGCTGGCGAGCGTGAATTCGGTCCGCGGTAAAGGATTTCGGCGTGGCATGCGAATTGCCGATTGCGAAAGAAAAGTCGGATCGATGGGGAACGATGGTGGCGCGAGCGTTAATTCCCGACATCGTCGAGCACACACCTACGAAACGATTCTGCCTGTAAAGACTAAATAGGCCGTTTTCTGCGGTAAACCCTTCAATTACCTCGGCGCTGATGTTACCCGGGTGAAAAGGAATCGGCGAACGAACGACGG
>NT_176644.1:1856271-1861186 GCF_000188095.3 Bombus impatiens
GGTGAAAAGGAATCGGCGAACGAACGACGGCCAGAACAGGATGTGGAATTGGCGCGCGGCGGAAAACACGAGACCGAAGGAAGCGGGCGTAGGTGCCGGTGTGAGAGAAGAAGGATGCACGTAGAGGGTAGCCGAGGGCCGGCCGTTTAATGACAGGTAGCACGCGAGAGACCGCGCGGTTCGCACGTAACCCGCTACTTTAGACCACCGTACGTGGAGAGATCGAGCCAGCCACCGTGGAGACATCGGCGTGCGACGAACGCGGCGACGATGATAAGGGGTGAACGGCTGCCTCTACGGGGAAAGAAAGGTGACGAGCGAGAAATCGAAGAAGCAGCCGGCAGAGAAGAGACAGCCCGCATTGCGGAACGATGCGCAACAGCTGCACCTGACACGTCATTTGCAAGGAACTCGTATCAGCACCGGCGATACCTAATTATTATTCCATGTGCGCGAGTGCGTGCATGCACGCTTTATCCTTCGCACAGAGCCGAGTCTTTGCGCGCCTCTTGTCTCGTCTCTCGTCCCGTCTCCCGTCCCGTCTCTCGTCCCGTCTCGTCTCAACTTTGCTAGCCATTCGTCTTGGCACTTGGCGACGTCCACCCGTCCATCGGATTCGCGCTTCTCCGCCTCGCTCCCAAACAAGGCCCACAGCCTTCCACCACGGGATTTATTCGGTTTCTAAGTCGGCGCGCACGCGACGTGGTTTATTCACGATCTACGGGAATTCTCCTATTGATATTATCTAATCCTGTCGATCCACCAGCCGGGGGAAAGTCCTGAGCGTCTAATGTATTCCCATTCCAGGCACACGTGACGCGCCGCTTATGCGGAATTACATCGCGCCAACACAAGCCGGCTGGTGTTTCGTGGCCAGCCGCCACGCCATCCACCATTTGATTTCTTCATCGCGAGCTCGTCTTTCCCTCGGCGATGCTTTTGCTCGACGCCTACGCGCGTCGTTCCGTGCCAAAACACTTTGGAATTTGCGACGAACGACGACGACGACGACGGCGATGACGAATCGTCGACGATGGACTCCGCGGAGTGTCGGAAAAAGAAAGGGGAAAGAGAGGGGGCGAGATCGGAACAAAGTTAAGTCGAATTTCCAACGGCAAATTCGTTAATGCGCCGGCAGCCGGTGCCTTTTGTGCGGAGGATCGGCGAGGGGTCGAAAAATCGCTCTGGGCATCGAAATTAAACCGTCACCGCTCGATCGTGGCGAAGTCTTGGAATGAAATTGTCCGTCTAATTTTATCACGCCGGGTTTTAAAATGATGGAAGGTCTCTCCGGGATAAGCCCAAGGGGATCCGAGGTCGGCTTTAATAAAGAACCTCCTGGCGTATATACGGCTACGATGGAGACTCGTACGCTCGTTTTCGAACCAGAAAATGCGTAAATCCTGCGGAATCCTCGCGGCTCTCGCCGACTGAATTATTTTACGTTCCGCCATTCAACGTTTAACGTCGCCCTTTTTTCCATGTTATCCTTCGCCCTCTTTCCAAGGAGAGAGAGAGAGAGAGAGAGAGAGAGAGAGAGAGAGAGAGAGAGAGAGAGAGAGAGAGAGAGAGAGAGAGAGAGAGAGAGAGAGAGAGAGAGAGAGAGAGAGAGAGAGAGAGAGAGAGAGGTATTTACCGCGTTACCGTTCTTCGACTCTCGTTTGGCTTTCGCGCGCGTTGATCGAGATTTCGCGCATCGGTTGGCAGTTTTCACGTAAACGTTTTCGAGCGTTCGTTCAACGGGAGAAAAGCTAGAACAGCGGAGACGAGGTCGGCCAAAGGGGGGAATAGCTGGAGAAAATGGAAAAGTTTTCAGCATTAACAAACCGATTCCGTAGTTAAAATTCCTGGCTTATCGTGAAGGAGCTCGCGCACGTTCCAGGTTCGAAGTAACCCGCGGAAGCCATTTGCCAGGCACGATGGGTAATTAGCGCGCGGAACACCGATTCGTCGAGATAGCGGTCGGCCTTCCTCTTACGTAACAGCTAGCCGTGCGCAAAAAGTATCGACCGTCCACCTATCTGCTGGTCGTATCCCGTGACCACGAGTCTCGCTCGCTGCGTACACAGATAGCGTAAGTAGCTTTTAACAGCGATTCGCGCGAATCGTCCTCGTGTCTCGCGGTCGATCGAGATAACCGCGCGATTGCGTTTGCCCGCGCGGCATCACCCGGAAGCAGGAAAAGTCGGCAGGCATTTTCTCGATTGGCCGTCACACCCGTTCGCTCGGCCAGACCGACGTCGTCCTCATCGCCACCGACTTCTATCGTTTTATCTACGTGGCTTAATTATCCGCTTCCTCCGTATCGCCGCCTATCGTTTCTTTTGTCTTTCGAGCGATCGCGCTCGAGACGCGTGAAAATTATACCCTCGGCGGTCCTCCGGACGTTTCGCTTCGCGCAGCCAAACGCCACCGGGTCGGGACAACGGGTTTCCCGAATTACCGACACGGAAGCGAGAAGTTGCGAAAGGCGCCGGCCCGCTTTCGCTCGCTTCGCGTGCAACTCTCAAATCTCGTAATTCGCGAGATAATCGCGGATGGTTTATGGGTTTCGTGTCGGGTTAACGAATAGTCGAAGCGGACCGCGGCTGGTCCGAATCCGCCGAAACGACGGCGTAAAAAATGCAACGATAATCGTAAAGCGAACGAAAGCCGCTTTATTCCGGCCGATACGATTCGCATCCGCGGGTGGCGAGAGCACGATTCCCGATCGCGGCGTTACACATGTTGCTCTTAAGGTTTAGTGGTTATTATCCTGGCATCGGCGCTCTTATCGACCATGCAAATCAAATCGTAAACGGCGGAACGCTGGAAACTATTCGTGGTCCGATTACGACTAACGGAACGAAAGGCAATAATGCCGGTGTATCGGTTTTACGATTACAGATATCATCTAAACCCCGCGTCTGACCAACTATTCGGTATTCGTTTCTTTTTGCCGAAAGTCGAACAAATCTAAAACCGTGTCGTAGCCGGATGTAGCCACGTTTACGATCATCGAACCGCTGTCACGATCGTTCGATTCTCGTAAAGATCGGCGACGATTCGTAAAAGCGTTGAACGAAACTCGAAGCAACGACCAATGGGCTCCATTTAGATAAGAAGCTGAATGGAATGCACGAATAGAGCTAATAAAGCAGTCGAGGATCGAGCGCGAGCGTCCGTTTCAATGAAATGGCCCCATGGGTGATAGCAGGGGCACCCCATGACTGCGACGTGATTAAAACTGGCGTTGAACCGTCGTTACCAAAGCCACGGGGGGCTGATTGCCGTAGGAGGGAGAAGGGTTCCCTTCTTCACCCTCCGCTTTAGACTAATTTATCGGAACGTCCTCCAGGTCCGAAACTCTTTGGTTCCGTTGCTATTTTCGCGATCCTCTCCTCCTTCTCCTCCTCTCCCTTTCCCTCTCCCTCCCTTATCCTCTCCTCCTCCTCCTCCTCCTCCTCCTCCTCTTCCTCCTGCTCCTTCGCCTCTTTCCTCTCCACCGTCGGATCCACACGTGCTTTTTCCTTCTGTTAATTCACCAATGCCGCTCTAATTCTTATCGTACATGTCAGAAATTTGTAACGGCCTGATTACTACTCGTTATCAGACCGGAAAATAAATTGCGCTTTGACAGTATCGTCGATACTGTTGATCCGCGTTGACGCCCGTTTTAGATAACGTCTCGTCGACTATAATATTTTCCGACGAGAATTCGGATCGACCAAGGTCGACGTACGTCACGAGGTTGATCGGCAAAACTAAACGCGCATTAAGCGCCTCCGATAAAACGTATTTTCGTAACCTCGTGCCGTTTTTGAATTTCGACAACGCTGCCGTTAGCTCCAACGTAGTTGGCAGCGTCGTATTATCGATCTGCGTGCGAAACCTCGAGTCGAGTCGTCCGACCAATAACGACGATCGCTCGATTTCGTTCGTTTCGTCCGGACTTTGGCGTTTCTAGCGCAGAGGCTGGCAAATAAGGTGTTTCCAAGAGGCGAGTTTCGCTGGAATTAGCGACGCAACAGCGTACTCGCGCCGCGTTTTACTCGTTATCGTGTCACGCACAGAATACGTTTTCACTATCGCTTATTGTTGGTTAGCCGCGACCTACATGCATCCGCGATTATTCCTGTTCCTTCTCGCGAAAGGGACTTGCAGGTGCGTGGCGATTCGACGATACGCGCTCGACCAGCGTGCCAGCCGACCGATATACGTCTCGTGGAAAGCGCATTTGTCAAACCGTTCGCCGAGAATTTTATTTTTCCGGCACACGCACACGCACCGCGCGTATTTTTAATTACGAGCGGTGCAACTGCGCCTCTGGCGGCGCGAATCCAGGTCGAGCCGACTTCTCGAGAGCAAGCGGCGACCGAGCGACGACGCGAAAAATATCGCCGAGAAGCGGCTGGACTTTTCGAGGAATTTTCGGAAGAAGGAGGAAGGGCGAGGAAGGTGGCGGCGTCGCGTGGATGGTAATAAGGGACGTTGATACGTCGAGGGAGCGAAACGGTGCGCGGGGTATCGCGTGCGACACCGAATCGGGCCGGGCACGGAGAATCGGTCGACGTCGCTTCCCCTCCCTCGGCGTCTCCTTGACAAGCGGGTGTTTAATTGGCGTTGAAACCACCGGTGTGACGGGAACACCGTGGCCGTGTCGTCGGCCGAATGCCCGAATGCCTATAGCCTGCAGGATTCAGGGGGATCCGCCATCGCTGGTGCGTTACCACGGGGAACCCGGTAATTACTCGCAGCACGCAACTAGCTACGACCGCGTACGCGCGTTCGCCACTCTTCCCGCCTCTTTCCCTCGTTCTCCCCGTTTCTCCGCTCCACTCTCCTTCGTTGTTCCGTGTCGCGTCGTACCGCGTCCTTTCGTTTCCACTCGTTTCCACTCGTTTCCACTCGTTTCCATTCGTTTCCATTCGTTTCG
>NT_176644.1:1861198-1864291 GCF_000188095.3 Bombus impatiens
AAACGCGTAATCGCACGCGCGACTCTTCGAATCCGTGGCCGTCGTATCTCCGCCGCCGGACGCTCCCAAGCGACAGGACGTCGAGTCCATCGGTCTTACTCGTTTCACGAGGCGAGGAAATTCTCGTCGATGGTTCCGGTCAGCGAACGAGCGAAAGTTTTCGTCGTCCGAATCGGTTTTCAGGAAGCCGTTGGTACGATCCCCTCGCAGGTTAGCCAGATAATCCACCATTTTGAAGCAGAGCGACAGGAAGCCCGATAATTACGGGAGCAGCGTGCGAGTAGAAAGAAAGCGGCGCGGAACGATAGCGATGGCGGTGGCGATGGCGTCCGTCGGGTGTCGGGCGTCGCTTACGCGACACGCGTCCCTCCTACGCACTCACCGCCCTTTCCCGTTACCATCTCTTTCGTATTAGCGAGCTCGTCTGTCCGGCACTCGCGATAACTCGACCCGACCGAGGCGGCCCGGCGACGAACAACAGGCCAGGATCCAGCCCGTTGATCAAACGACGCGTAACTAACCTCGCAACAGCGACCAAACGAACCGCGAACTATTCGTAATACTTTCGATTTTACAGATCCGTCAGGCTGATCGAGCGCAAGTTCAGCCGGGGCTACGAGTCATTAAGTAAAAGGAGCGCGAGCACGAGCGCGAGCACGTTATTAGCGCATCGGTGATTAGTCTACCGGTTGCTCTCACATTTGCATGAGTTCATGAATTCAATCGCTACCATTTGCCTCGAAGCCAGAAGCAGTACTCGCGCAATGGGAATCCCTCGGTGCCGCTTCTCAACGCGTGCAAATCGCCGACTATTCAATCACCGCTCTAAGACATTGCTTTCAACTTTTATGCAGCTGTCTGACGTTAATGAGAAAGCCACGCACTGTTTTGCGTTTTTACATAACAAAGAATATTTCAGAGACCGCGTTACGCGTCCATTTTAGAGACAATCGACTTTCCAGTCGCGTTAATCGCTGCGACGCAACGAAAAGCCGAAGCTCCAGCTGGCGAGGATAATCGGTTTTCGAGGCTAGGGTGCATCATCGTCACCGATGAATCGACCGTCGGATTCTTGCAAACATCGCTGCGGGAACGCGTGCCGCGATGCACACAAATTCACGGCTAATTATTCGTCCGCTCTCGTAGTATCGTAAATCTTAATGAATATGCTCGTAGCGAATGAAAAGCAAAAACGGCGATTATTTTTATGGTTGCGTGAATGGATGCTAAACCGGTACGCAGCGTTCCTTATTATACCTGACACGATAACGCTCGTCGGGGCATTTCGTAATAACAACGCAGACTCCTAAAGGTCTTCGCGGTAACCGCGATATTTCTCTAGGCCACTCTGTAACCTTTGCTCGCTTCCCTCTCGAAAGAAACGCGCGAATCGAACGTAACGGCAGGCGAAAACGATTTCGTGGCACGAACGCGGCTCGAACACCTACGGTTACGTAATTCCGATGAAAATCGCATCGAGGGAAAAGCGATCGATTCGATGCTTTCTCTTTTTCAACGAAACCGCGTCGAAATCCCAAGGAGAAAGAGCCAGCGGTGCACGGACAGGCCGGGCAACGAGCGCGAGTTTCCTGCTCGGCGTACAGACCCTTAAATAATCGTTTGACCGGCTCGATTCATCGCGAATCCGAGATATAAACCTTGGAGCGGAATTCGCTGGTAAGAAAGGTGCGAGTGGCAAGCGTGGACATTAATTTAACGGTGCACCGAGGCGGCCCCGTCGCTGGAATTCCTCGGGCCGAAACGGGTGCAGACGTTCTTTTATACGGGGACTCGTTCGTACGTAAAATCGCGTCGGGATACCATAGCCATAGCCATAGCCTATGTGGGGACCGGTGGCGTCTTCGTTCTCCATAAATCTCCCTTAAGAAAGTACGCACCGCGACCGTTAAGTAGAACGTCAAATAATTGGAAGAGGCGAACGAAAAACGCGCGGTCGATCGGCCCGTTTCTCTTTTCGAACGAACGAACGAACGAACGAACGAACGAACGAACGAACGAACGGACGAACGAACGAACCGACGAATCCAAGAAAACGCAGACCGGTAGGAAACCGGCGATAATCGACTATTTCGTTCTCGTCGATTCGCTTCGATGGTTTTTGTCGGGATGCCCGTTTACGTTTTGTCGGACGATTATCCGACTAGTCTATTATTGCGTCATAAATTGTAATTAGCGGACCGGCAATGCGATGCATTTAACTAATAAATTCATTGGCCAGTGTGGGCAAATTAATGTATGGTAATCCGGTAGATTCCGTCACCGGTTGAAATTAGATCAGTTATCGGAGAGGGACGGCGGCGTTTGACGAATCGTACGGAAAAATCGGATAATATGTTTGTCGCGTTAGGATCGTTTAACATCGAATAATCGTTGATAAAGCGGTTGCAGTCGGCGCTCGCAGTTGGAACTCGAAATGGCAGGCAGCGCGGCCACGGCAGAACCAAGAAAGAGGAGGTAGAAAAACAGGGCGATTAAACCGAAGGAGAAAAGAAACAAATCGCGCAGCCCTTACCAACGCGATAATTCGTTACGGTCCACTTGTAACGATAGCCGTTCGCCCGTTATCCGTTCTGATCTCGTAGTAGATCTTCGAGCCTATTAATTACCTTCGTGGAGGAAGAGGTGGGGTAGCGGCGCGCCTTGTCGGAGAAAAGGGGGTGCTGGGACACGGGGGTAAAAGGCACTTAGAGTAAGAGTGTATAAAGCTGGGCGCGCACCCTCTGCTGCAGGCGAACGAACAACAGACGGGTGGCCGCTTTGCCGAGGAGAGTGGGGAATATTTAAAAAGTAATATCAATTACATTTGCATATTCACCACCCACCCATGACCCGCCACCGTTCGCCACTCTGTCCTCCGTCCTTTCCTCCTCTTTCTCCTCCGTTAGGCCCACCCCTCTTACCATAGGGGCTGTGTGCACGTTTCACCCTGTGCTGGTTATCCGTTGAAAAACTACCTGTACACCTTTTACTCGGCCTGGGAACTGCTCGCACCTCCACGCTGGACGCTGATCAACGTGGACGACGTGCCGCGCGAGACTCGATCGTCCACCTTTCGTTACGTCGGCGGTTTCC
>NT_176644.1:1864579-1867421 GCF_000188095.3 Bombus impatiens
TTTCCGGAGACCGGAAACTTGGTCGCGCGACGAAACCAGGTCGCTCGTTCGCCTTCTCGGCGACGCGCGTGCAAGAGCGTCGACGAGGCCGAGAAACTTGGACGGGCGATCGAAACGGTCAGCGACGGAGACAGAATTTCGGAAATACGAGGTTCTCGGTGACAGAAACGAACAAAGGAATCGTCTGCGCCGCTAGATTCTCATGGAAACGAGGAATACGAAAGGGAACGAGCGTCGTGGACGGTCTGCCATTTCCTCGGTCGTCTGCTCACCGAGATTTCGCGAGAGTGACGAGGGGATGGAGGCTGTTGCGCGCTCCAGCGAAGGCTCGCTTGTATCGGTGTAAATCTTTGTTTGCAGGAATTTACGTAAGGGCAAAGCAAGTCCCCGGCAACGAGGCGCCGCAATACGATAATGCGATAACGCCTCCACCACCCTCTCCTCACCAGATTCTCCGTTGCTCGCAGCTTCCCCTACCTTCTTCCAGTTCTCCATTTTCAGTCTACGAAACCCCTTCTCTCTTTTCACCGAGGATTTCGCTATTGTGCCCGTGCCGATTGTTACTTTACCCAGCCGTTAACATAACAATACGCAAATGCGGCCCGGTCCTTTCGTTTCTTCGTTTCTACCGAGCTTCTTTTGTCCCTTCTCTCGCGTCCTCGGCTTTTTCGCGTCGTTCCTCGATATCGCGGCGGTTATGAAATTTCGCTCTCCCCTCCCCCTCCCCCCAACCTACAACCTCACTGGCCAACGAAAGATTATTTTTCCAAGGATCAGGCTGCGAGAAGGTTAGAGAGACTTCACGCGGGAAACTCTGGAAGGTCGGCGAGCAAAGGTATCGTGTAATCCGGTTAACCCACGTACCTTTTAATTAACAGTGGCGGTAAACAAAGTAATAGTTCGGGGGCACGATCGTTTCCTTTTTTCGCGTGGTTCGCCCTTAGAGCGAAGGTCCGGGAAACCGAGGAGAGTAGTAGTCGGCTAGCAAAAGGAAGGGGAGGAGACGCGAAGGAGCGAGCTGGAACGAGAAGTCAGAGCACTCAGCGTGGCTAATTGCTCGAATCATTAAGAAAAAACATGAAATCTAAGCCCCGGTTCTGCCGCGCGGACTACAGTGGGAAGCCATAGATAGCGATCGCTCGCGTACCGTAATGAAAATAATCACGGCAGCCCGGCAACGATAACTACGTTTTAGCCCGAGTTATTACAGTTTCCCGCAATCCGGCTCGTTTGTCCTTGTGCCGCGCGATCGGACGTTCCACCGAAACCGCGGTTTCTTTTTCGTTTCGCTGCCTCGTTTCGCGTTCCTCGTCTCTCGGATGCGTTGCTCTCGGATGCGTTGTTCTCGGATGCCGTAAACCTGCCCGGACGATTCCCATGGCTTTCCCTCCCCTCCTCGATCCCTCCGAGCGATCGATATTTCGATCCAAAGACGGCGAAAAGTGGTTGGCGGGGTCGTGACGATGGTTGCGGAACCGCGGTGCAGGCTAGATAACGCGCTATCACGAGAAAATACAAGCGTGGCGGGGTAATTTCGCGCAATTATCGTAACTCGTAGGATCGTGTTTCTCGAGCGTAAGAAAAATTGCGGGAATAATTAGGCTGGCTGTGGCGTCGGTTGCAACAGCGGCCGATGGAAGGCGTGAGTACCAAACAGCCGGCTCGAATGACGCTGCCGCGTCCGCCTGCAGGCTCAGGTGGCTTCGCTCTTCGAGTTTCCATTGTGCGTACTGGGGTGCATACATTATTTTCGTCGGCTTCTTTGCCCTCCGCGTGTTGCACCCACACTGGGCAGGTGTTACCGTGCACCCTGGTACCCGTCCTCTTATCCTCGATAACTCCGCGACCGAATTTATTGCCGGACAGCCTCGTTTTCGTTGCTCCGGCTAACGATTGTTTCCGACCTTGCTCGATACGGGTCACAGCGTCGTACGAGGACGCGAACGAGAATCTACGACCTACGAGGATGTTCCACCGAGTCGTGCTATTCTTCGCCGACACCACCGCGATTCGACCGTGTCCGACAAATCGGTCGATCTCTTTCCATGTCCTTGACAGCTAATTAGCACCTTCTTTCGAGTCGTTTGGTTCGCAAAGCGAGAAGGAAAAAAAGAAAAAAAGAAAAAAGATAGGAAGAACGGAACGTCTGGTTGGAGAATTGAGCAGGACACGAGTCTCGGTGGTCGATACCGGGAACGTAACGATGAAACGGGGCAAAGTCTCTCACGGGTTCGANNNNAGCCGGCAAGCCGGCGTTCATGGGAACACAATTTGTGGCAGCCGCGCATCGCTGTGTACGGTGGCGTCGCTTTATTTAGATTTTATTTCAGTAAAAACCTCGTCGCGTACGTGACGGCACGTATGTACGTATCGCATCGCACCGCACCGTGCGGTCCGCCTTCCAGCGACCTTCCTTCGTCTCCGTTCTCGCGATACGCCTTCTTCCTCTCGTAACTTTGCTACAGATACGACAGTATCGTTTCTCTGCTTAACATAGACGTCGAGGAATCCTGCGAGGACTCGTGTGCAACGGAAGAAGAGCAGAAAAGCAAAGAGTGGCTGGCGTGCTCGCGTGCGCAGGTGCAACGTAATAGCAGGTAACCGGAACGGATATAACGCGGTAGACACCTTTGCGATAAATCCACAAGGTTCGAAGCGTCTAGAACCCATCATTTGCGAGGTACGAAACGAGCAGAGAACGCGACGACAGGTAGCGATTAGTCGTAATATTCGAACGGAAGATTCTATCGATGGTCTCGGGGAATCGAGTGGAACGAACGATCGCTCGTTGGGAATAGGCCTCGCGGTCTCGGCAACGCGCTCGATCGCTCGGCCAAACTAC
>NT_176644.1:1867427-1867779 GCF_000188095.3 Bombus impatiens
CGCCGGGTCTCCTCGACAGAGGTGTCCGCGTGGTGGTCGAGTGGATGTCGCGTCTCGCGGCTGGATAACTCGATACGAGAGTATTTACTGCGAAAAGTCTGGAGGAGAAGAACGGCGATGGGCGATCCGGCGAGAAGAGTCGAGGTTAGGAGGAGGCAGGAGGACGGAGCAGGAGAAGAAAGGAGGAGGCGGTGGAAGGAGGTGAGGCCTAATATGGCCGCCATCCTCTGTATTCCGGTCGTAGACGGAGAGGCAAGCAAGCAAGCAAGCAGGCGCGGCCCCAAAGGCAGCTTTCAATGCCAGTCATCTCCCGGAATGCGCCTCAACGAAGCGTACTTTGTATTCCTGATCC
>NT_176644.1:1868178-1870536 GCF_000188095.3 Bombus impatiens
AGACGAGACGAGACGAGACGAGACGAGACGAGACGAGACGAGACGAGACGAGACGAGACGAGACGAGACGAGACGAGACGAGACGAGACGAGACGAGACGAGACGAGACGAGACGAGACGAGACGAGACGAGACGAGACGAGACGAGACGAGACGAGACGAGACGAGACGAGACGAGACGAGACGAGACGAGACGAGACGAGACGAGACGAGACGAGACGAGACGAGACGAGACGAGACGAGACGAGACGAGACGAGACGAGACGAGACGAGACGAGACGAGACGAGACGAGACGAGACGAGACGAGACGAGACGAGACGAGACGAGACGAGACGAGACGAGACGAGACGAGACGAGACGAGACGAGACGAGACGAGACGAGACGAGACGAGACGAGACGAGACGAGACGAGACGAGACGAGACGAGACGAGACGAGACGAGACGAGACGAGACGAGACGAGACGAGACGAGACGAGACGAGACGAGACGAGACGAGACGAAAAGCGACGTGGCGCGACGGCACTGCGATGTTTTCGCCACCGATCATCCGCCTGCCTTCTCTTTCTCCCCCTTTTCACTCTCCCTCTGCCTCTCTCCTTTCCTCTCTCGTGTTCCTCTTTGCGGCCATTTTGACTCTTCAAGGCGCCACCTAGTCCGCTTCTCCGCTTCGTCTACCGTGACGACTACCGCGCGCAGCGCACTCGCGATCGCCGTCTTTTCTCTTAGTTTCGAAGTTCGAAAGGCGACGATAGCTAAGATCGTAGACAGCAATTCCCGTTCGTCTTCACCTACCTTCCGTGTTCGTCCGTCTTCCCGCTCGGGGATACCATCCGTATGATTCGGCCGAAGAGATCCTCCGGATGTCGGCGCGGCGACCAAGCACGTGACTCTTCCGACGTGCGCTAGACACGTGATCTCCGACGTACACCTTGGAACCACCAACACCAAGCACAGACCAAGACGACCAGAGCCACTTAGAGTTTTCACTGAGCGGTTCGAACGGATAGACTCGAATAGACTCGAGTTGATTTCCGCGACTCGAAGCAACTACGGGAAACGGGCGAAGGAAGAGCGGAACGTGGCGTGAACGCGCAGCTAGCCAGCAGAGAGAGCACACCGGGGTTCCTGGCAGACAGGGAGAGGAATACGAACTAAGGGTTCTATATCCATCCTACGAGCGACGAGGAGCTGGGCCGAGTCGAGCATAGCATAGGGAGCAGAGCAAGGAACACTGGCACCACTCCTGGTAGGGGTAGCCGACGTCCGTCCCGAGTCTTTCCTCATCTGCAAGTCGTATAACCGAGCTAATTATCAAGTTAATATGGCCATTCTGTATGGAACCCCGCGAGAGAGTGGGTGGAAGCGAGATGCCCGCAAGGGGTGGCGCCCGGCGTGCGAGCGAGACGGCCTGAAGTACATTGATATTATAAGTTGCTTCAATCGCTGTATTCATTTGTAAACTAACCAGGCTAAATGTATTCACCACCGCGAGGCGGCGCGCCGATAGGCGGAGCCACGGGTACTCGGGCTACGACGGCGCCCTTCCTTCTTCCTTCCTTCCTTCCTTCCTTCCTTCCTTCCTTCCACCCTTCCTTCCTTCCTTCCTTCCTTCCTTCCTTATTGTCTCCTTCGTCCTTCCTTCCCTTTATTCCTGTAATTTCCTCCGTTTACATCCTCCACGCATCGTACTGTTTACACTTTCACCTTCTTCTAAGTCGCCGTCGGAGCTGCCTTTAGCCGACGTCGACTCCAGTTCCAGAAAATGTTGCCTCAGGCTAGGTAAACGATTAAACTAGGTACTTCGAAAATGCAAAAATTCTACTACCGTTCCGAACGTAATCGCAGGATTAATCCACGGTGGGAACAACTGCGAATTTCTCGAAATATCATACTACTTTCGGCTCGCGAGGAAGAACATGGACAACGACTGCTTTTCGCACGACGGCCGACGAGAACGTCTTTCGGACTCAAGCCCGGAAGATTCGAGAGATCGTTAGGGAGTTCGATGCGTTCAAAGTTCGATCGATAAGGAACGGAAACTTGTATTTTAAAAGGGCACAGACATCTCCGAAATGGCTGCGACGGCACAGAGAGGCCCACACTCGGCTCGTCATTACGTTTCATGTATTCAGATTTTTTCCTCGAGCAGGCACGAGCTGTCTGTATTATTATTCCGGAGCAACTTTACGCCCACCGCTTCTTTCCTCTCTCTCTCTCTCTCTCTCTTTCTTTCTCTCTCGTTTCTACTTGGTACTCGTCTTTCTTCTCGCATGGTGGCATGGTACCATCGCGCGCCTAGTCGTCATCTTCGCCGCCGCCTCCCTCCTCGTCGCTGTCGCGCGGCAGAGGTCTCCGCG
>NT_176644.1:1870542-1870837 GCF_000188095.3 Bombus impatiens
AGACGACGAGGACGACTTCTTACGGTTCGTCTCGAGAGCAGAGACCACGGAAATATGAATGCATAAATGCATAAGTGCTCCCACCACCAGTGTCGCCACCACCATCTGCTTTTCCCGCCTACTTCGTTCCGGTCCTGATTCGGCATTCTTTTCTTTGCCGACGCTTTCCGTCCTTTTGCCTGCGCAGAACCAAATCCACCTTGATCGCACGTTGGATGACGAATGTTACTTTGCCCGTAGTTCCGTGACTCTTGGCTTTCTTTTCCCTCCGAGCTACCTACCGGAGAGACGCGCC
>NT_176644.1:1870865-1872591 GCF_000188095.3 Bombus impatiens
AACCGAGATTCAACGAGAATTCTCGGGCATCCACTAGAAGGCTCGAAGGTACAACCGCTCCAACGCGGTTCTACGAAATACGATCTCGCGTTGCTGGTTATAAAAAGGCTAAATTACTCACGCGTTGCCGGCAAGTAAATAGCACGCAATCTACGCAGATTGTAATCTAGCAGACGAGAAAGCAACGACTCGGCCTCGCTCGGGAAAAGAGGGTGTAACGTTGGCAGGCAGGACGCGAGATTAAAAGACAAATTAGCATAATGTGTACACGCGCGCCCCGTGCAGTCACTGTTCTGGCGAAACGCTTCCGCGTAATATCTCCCCGCGTCGACCGCGACACACTCCGTGGAGTCTTTCGCGTCGCGCCCTAATCTACCTTTCATAGATCCTGCGCGTGTCTACGACGGAGCAAAGTTTTTCAACTAGCGGCGAAAAGAGAGCAACAGCTTTCTGTCGATTTTTTAATCAGTGGTTTAGAGGGTAGTTTGACGGCGGGTCTCTGTGAAAAAGAGTCTCGATCGAGATAGGATGGGTGGGCGACGAAGGGGTGTCGGCGATGCAAATAGCGCGTTTAATAAAGTGTCGCACGGCTGCCATTTGAATACCACGGCATATTCACTTTTCTCATCGGGGCTGCGAGGAAAAAGAGGCGAGGTGAACCGGCGAAAAAGAGGTTGCGATCAGGTGCGAGGAGTGGCGCGAGATGAAAAGCGAAACACGGGCGAAATACGAGGGCGGGGACGCGAACGGGAAAGGAAAGCCGAGGAAAAACCAAAGCACGAAGACCGTGCAGAGGCGGAGGCCAGCGAAACCGAAAGAAGCGGAGGAAGATCCGCGGACGAGGAAGAAGAAGAGATCGACGTGGAACGAAACGAGCGGATAGCCCCCTAGATGATCCAGCGTAGGTGTAGATACAGCAGGGAAGGGTAGCCGTACAAGAAGGTGGCGAATCGCACCTTCGCTTCATGCATGATTCAGTCGCAGTATCTCATTTCATCCGGTGGCTTCGCTAAACTATATCTCCTAATGGTAATGCTATTCCGTGGCACATATCTCTTTATATTACGTGGGTAGGTTGGCTGACTGGCTGGCTCACGGTTCTTGGGGCGGTATACGGAGGCGAGAAAGCCAGCGCCTCTCGTCCAGCCCCTTGCACCCTCTGTCAGAGATCCTGGCGGATCGCGAGGCTTTCTCCTTTTACCACCTACGAAGAAAACTACCCCACTGTGGCCGGGCCACGTACGTATATTCGCGCGTGTCTTTGCCTCGTGTAGAGCGCGTGTGGGTGGTCTCTGGATGCCTCTGGAGCACGAAGCAACGGCGAAGAAATAAAGAAAGAAACTGTTAGTTCTCGCTGTTTTAAATTACCATTTATTACGACACATAAAGCCGACCGGGCCCCGACAAGTTCTACCAACGGCCATCTTGTCCCACCCATGGCCGATGCGGCGAAGAGAGGAGAGCGAGGGCGCGCAGCGAGGGGAAACAGGCCGGAGAATCGAGTCTATATCACCGTCTTTTACTTTCCACCCTCTTACCTACCCTTCTCGTGCTTTTTCCCTTCGACCTGCTTTCTCGTCTCGCTTTCTCGCGGTCTTGCTCCTTCGCTCGGGGTTGCTGTACCTCTCCGCTGTACCCTTGGCGGGGATCGAAACCCCGGGTAATGATCATTACCTCCGGTATAGTGACAAGTGAGACCGGGGGGAGCCGACGGTACGGCTGCAGG
>NT_176644.1:1872929-1874064 GCF_000188095.3 Bombus impatiens
GGGGGGAGCCGACGGTACGGCTGCAGGAAATGGCCACAGATAACGCTGTCACGGCCATTTTTATATTATGACGAATGGATCATCTTTCTTTCGTTAAGTTTGCCCTCTACGCTCTCGCGCTCGACCAAGGGGAGCACGATGATAGATTTCTCGTAATTATTCGCGCGCTCTTCCCGCCGCTGCTTAATCGTCTTTTCTCCTGAAAACTACTCCGACGTAAATAATCGCCGGCACTCGTTGCTCCTTCGTCTTCGTCGAAATAACAGAAATATCTTTTACGGCAGCAAGATTTGCCGTTAACGCGCACGGATCGAAGGCAAAGTACAAAGCGAGAGAATGAGAGAGAGAGAGAGGAATATCGCAACTTTGTTGCGACGAACGATCGTTCATCGTGCAGTTTCTTTTTTTTTTTCTTTTTCGCGAGTTTTCCGAAGGGAGGTGGCGGCGATCATAAAGAATCCGAAAAGTATCCAGTTCGACGATACCCTCGATTTCGGTTTCGGCAGAGGCATCCTGCTGCGCGGCAAGCTGCCCTTTTTCAGCCCCCTCACGCTGGCCACGCGGCAATAACGGTACCGACCAGTCTTTCATATCGTATCGGACCAGCTCGTCTATGTGGAAATGCGATCACTTAGAAGCAGCCTCGAAGTATAATTCGGCCGAGACCAGTCTCGTCGGTGTACCGGTCCGTTGCGTCCGTGTGTGAGCCAACAGATCGTATATTTTTTATTATTGGCCGATGGAGCCAGTCCCCGGGGGTGGAACGGGTGTTCGACTGGTAGGAGGTTTCGATAGCTGACCACTCGATTCCACGCGCTCCCTCTTTAGCTCCCACCCTCCCCCTTTCACTCCTCCGCCCGCTTCCATCTATCCGCCCTTCTTCTATTCGCTACAGAAGGAAGTGACCGAACGATCGAATCCGTTTGTACGCGGCCGCATCCGCGTCTTCGTAAATGTGTTCGACCGAGTGCTCTTGGTACGGTTCGCTGGATCGCGCGTATCTCTCTTGGGCCGGGGTCGTTTTATCGAGTGTGGACGTCGGAGAAGCGATTCTCATGTTTTTACATCGAGGCAATTTTTCCATCTCGCCCCGTTTGCCTCCGAGAACGCCAACTTTCACCGGCCACCTGCCTCC
>NT_176644.1:1875271-1875459 GCF_000188095.3 Bombus impatiens
GACGTTGCACGGCAAGAGAAAGAGAGGGAACCAGGGGTAACTCATCGCTTATGGATACTGATGACTCGCGCAATGAACTCAGACCGCGCTAAGGGTGGTAGCAGTGCGGTAAACCCACTGTGCTTCTCCGTTCCCTTGTCTTTCTCTTACTCAACCTCCGCTGCTTCCCTCCTCCGTTCCTCCTCCTC
>NT_176644.1:1875489-1878813 GCF_000188095.3 Bombus impatiens
GTTTTTCTCTCCCCTCGTAACCATCTCTCTTCTAGCCGCTGCTTTCCAGAGTACCTCCGTTTGCTTCAGCCCCGATCCTTCAATAACATTTTCCTTTCTCCCCAGCCAGCGGGGGATGAATGCCGTGGAACCCAAGCGTATCTTACGTACGATATATATATCCGACTTTTTCATCTTCTCGACAAAGAATCTCGTTCGAGTCGAGCGACTACCGATTAGGATAGCCGTGCAGTTGGGTGCTAATACGGGAAACCAAGATGCGTTCTACGCGTTCACGTTTACCCCTTTCGTACGTTACGTGTACCAGCCGATAGACGCAAGTATTCCGTACGATTTTCTTTCTGTCGGCTGATGCAAAATTCAAAGTTCGTGAAAAGTCGAACGCAAACCGTCGATTGGTCCGGGCAAACGATACCCGTCGGAAGAAATTTCTCGTTCGCGAGAGGTCCATCGTATTACGTAAGATTCCGGGTGTCGTTTCCATTTTCCGTCCCTTCCATCCTCTCACGGCCATTCGTTTCTATTACTCCGCGTTAAGGGAGACCCGACAGTTGGCCGACCCGAGGTTAGATTTATTTTCACTCGGTGGGTATTTTTTTTTATGACCCTGCCCGCGCTTTAGACGTAGCCGTCGCGGAGGGATGTTTTTCGCGTGCGATCCACCGCGGCCAGGCTCGGTCTCGCGCGTGTATGCACGCCAACGCTCACGACACTGAATCATCCGGACGTGGCACTGACTTTCGCGTCATCCCCGTGGAAGCGAGCGGCCTTCTCGAGCCGCGCTCGTATAATAAACCCATAAACAGCCCCGCTGCCGCGAGAAGAAGAGACAAGGAACGTCGCGAAAGGGACAGAGAGCGCCTCGTCCACCCCGATGTCGCGCGAGAAACGAGGCTCGCCACGGATTATCGAAGCCGTTACGCGGACTCGGTGTCGGTCGCGTTCGGAATACGGTTCTCGAGACTTTCTTGTTCCGCGTCGTAACGTTGCATGGGGCCAGGGACGCGTCGATTTTCTAACGCGAGTATCTCGTGAACGGAGATACCGAGAGAGAGAGACGAGGGAGAGCCGGGAGGAGGAGAAATAGAAAAATAGGCGATAAAGCAGCGAAGAGACGAGGAAGACGAAGGCGACGTGATTCCTGTGGCAAGAGGTGCACGCGTAGGCTCGTGTACGAGACGACCTTGTGATTGCACGATGCACGAGGTGCATATGTACACGAGGAGAACGCGTTACGTAGCGGATACATGGTAAACAGTATGGCGTGGGAGAGGCAACGGAGAAAGAAAAGGAAAGAGAGGAAAATAAAAGGGGGACGAGATAGAGGCGGCGAAGGAGGAGAAGGTGAAGGCGGAGGTTGTGGCCGGTGAGAGGGAGAGAGAGAATTCCTAAGCACCCGGAGCGCGATGCTTACCTGCGGTAACGTTTAAGCGGTGGAGTAAGTACAAGACCTTAGCGCGCATCAAGGAAACAAACAGCTGGCGCGCGCAATATGAATTAAACATGCTGATTAATAATTAACAAGTTGCCGGCTCTCCTCGCGCGCCTATACCGGTAGGTAGGTGTACTATCTGGCTTTGTCTTGGTTGCACACGCCTCGATCCTTTCTTCTTTTTCTCGCTTTCCTTCGCGCGTTACGAGGTAACGCGCACCGCTCGATTACGCTTCACGATCGGCGCCGGCTCGCGCTAAAACAGCTGTTCCACGGGTATCGCGTGTCGATCGATTTAAAAATGCTTCGACACGACCTCAGGCTGCCGGCGAACGCGTGCGGAAACCATCGCTTCGCTTTTACCGGTTCACCGCCCACTAAATACCTTCCATGTCCAAGTATCGCGCAGAAGATCGATCCGAGATTTTCTCGCGTGCATGGAACGCGCAGAAAAATCGCGAGAGAATCGAGCGAAAATGGCGGATAACGCGAGCGAGGAGAAGAGACTAGCAGCGAATAGAAGCGAGGAGAAGCGAGGAGAAGCGACGAGAAACGAAGAGAAGAGAGAAACTGGGAACGACTCCGAGCAAGTTGGTAGGTTGGTAGGGATCCTCGCGCGGTCTCCTCTTCATGTTTATTAATGTCCCGTACGTCCGTCTATCGATTCGTCGTTTCACTCTCGTTCCTCGCGAGATAATGATACTGACCTATGCCAGCTGTCGCATAGCCGAGGGCTTAAGTGGCTTAACAACGTTGCGGATAGCTGAAACAACGATCGGTCCTCTTGACACATTGACTGAATACATTATTGTAAATGTCGCCAGCTGCGTTATCGGCGCGCACGCCGGACGGCCGAACGAATCGGACGTGTACGATCGACGTCGCGCGACAGCAGCGCGTGCCTCCCGCGGAGCGCTTCTTTACGTAATTCCACGGACACGGGCATCGCTTTGTCCCGTACGATATTCCGCCGCGATCGTTGTTGCGCAATCACCAGCTATTCGTCGTCGGCGCGAATCGTTACGCGCGATACCACCGGCACACGGTCTTCCGTGTTTCTCTCGAATATCCTATATATTCTCGTCGATTGAATTCCGAAACGTCGATATCCAGGTGGAACGAGCGACGCAACGAACTCGCTTATTTGTTTGTTAACTCTCGGCTGGCGTTCGATACGAACGCTCCATCGATCGTATCTCCGCTTCCGTGGATGGGGCTACGTAACACGGCGTAAACTAGTTAAGTCTATTAATTAGCGTGGAAAAGAGTCGGCCCGATGGGATCCAGCGATAATCAAAGGTTGTCGCTTTAAGCTCGATTCGGAGCAACGCGGAGATCGCGATTCCGCGGCAATTTTAATCGACCAGTTCCTTCCTGCGGACCCGCGTACGTACGTACTTACTTTCCATGAAAGCTCGCCTTTCCACTCCGGAGTTCATTAAATCCGGCGTAACGGGGGGCAGCGTTTCCATAGATGAACACGAAAAGATTTATCGCAAGACGGAGGATGACTGTTCGTTTCTCAAAAGGCACGGTCTTATCCCCTCGTTTCGGAAGGAGAAACACGCGACTCTCGGTCTGCGCGATTCCTGCACGCACCGGGGATGTGTTCGCCATGCTAGGATGTTAGGTAGGGTGACGAGTTCAGGAAGTATAACCATAATAGGCAGAAACGACGGCGAGACGAGGAGAAGGGAGGAAACGCGAGGCAACCAACGACACGAGAGCCGTGACGCCGTTCCTGTAGGGATTAATTAGCGATAAGGCTTCTAATGAGAGGCAGGTGAGCGAGCGAGCGAACGAACGAGCGAACGAACGAGCGAACGAACGAACGAACGAACGAACGAACGAACGTCGTCGATTACACGGCGCGCCGCGCTGCGCTTCACCGT
>NT_176644.1:1879218-1880593 GCF_000188095.3 Bombus impatiens
GTCCGTTCGCCGTTAGACACGGCCAGATCACAGCCAGAAAAATATCGACGAGAAGCTACAACGATATCTGTCGTTCGAGAATACGCAACGAGAACCCCTGAAACTCGAACGACGCGAGTACCGCGATGTACAATCTCGGAAGTCGTTGGCCGGTAATCGGTGGCTCCTCGCTTTTTGGCTGGTCGGCGCACTTTTCTCGACCTTTCCACGCTTCCTCTTCGTTCACCGTTAGAAGATTCGTATTCCATCGGAAAAACCAATCGATCCGAGGCTCTCTCGCAAGGCGCATTTTTGTCAGGCGATTCGTTTAAGAGCGAGAAGAAGAAGAAGAAGAGGAAGAAAAAAAAAGAAATATGTACTAGCTGGTCGAGGCAGCTACGGTGTAAGTGTGACGGTCGTTTGGTAGACAGTCGAAGAGGGACGAGGAGTCACGTCCCGTGAATTGTGAATTGTGGGCCACGTGACAGAGGCGTGATCGAGGTGCGACGCGATGGAACAATGCCATCGGAGCTCTTCGAGGAGGAATGCCGCGTGCCGCGCCCATCTTTCCTCGATATCTGTCCGAGCACCGCGCCACTCTCGATCACCGATCGTCGATCGACGCGGTATCCGTCTCGATAGACACCCTACCGATCCAACTTTTTCATCCATTCCGACGTAGCGTGGAACGAGCGTTTACCGTTTACCTAGACCTGGCCGGCGCCTAACGGGATCGATCGCTGCCACACGCGCCAATTTTCTTCGTCCAAAAGGATACGCGTATCGTTCGACGAATTTACCTCGCCGCCGTACGGAGTTGCTCTGGAATCATCTTTGGTACATGGCCGATCGTACGCCCGAGTTTATTTGCACGCTCTTAACGTTCTCAGCTGGCGCGATTTGCGTTCAACCTTCTCGCTTCGAAGAAAACATTGGCCTGCGTTAGAATTTCCTGAAACGATCTTGGCAATAGCAGCTAGCGGTGGAGAGAAGACTCTCGATGCAAAGCCTGCTTGTCCCGGCGCCTTGACCCTCGTCGATTTAGTTTGGTAACGAGGCTGGTGCCTAACGGTATCGCGTTTCCACCTCGACCGGTGAAACTCGTAGGTGATCGATGCTCGTTGCCAATGACGCCAATAACGCGTCGACGTTGAGAGCCGCCCAGCGAACGAACGATCGTCTCTCTGTTTTGGAGGAAACGATCGCGTCGAACGCGTCTTCGACACCATCGAACGTCCAGGAGGAACGGTAGGCGCGAATAGTTGGACGATCGAGTGGAAAGTTTCTTAATCGCGAAGAATCCGGTAACGCGCGCGTCTCTCCTAATGAAGTCGTACGGTGGCGGAGGCGCAGGTAGAGCGGCGGTGTGCGCGGATTTGATCGATCGGCCGGTCCG
>NT_176644.1:1880629-1880962 GCF_000188095.3 Bombus impatiens
GTGTGCCCGAGCGAAGGCACGAGTAAGGCCGCGCGGCTCTCTAAGTAGGCGCGGAGCGCGTGTCACGCGCGTCATAAGAATGCGATAAGACGCGTGTCACGGCGGCGGACAATGCAGAGTCGTTCCGTTTCGTTCCATTCCGAGAGACACGATGGCTGCGCCATTGTGCGGGCAGGAGCGTCGCCCGGTTCCGACCTTATTCCACTAAAATACACGCGACTCGCATGCTAAATCGTCGTCGTCGCTTCGCTCTGCTTTGCTGCGCACCGATCGGGTCAAGGCGTCGCGATCTTCGGCCGCGTCCGACTTTGCGCAACGAACGGACGTCGACTC
>NT_176644.1:1880978-1881374 GCF_000188095.3 Bombus impatiens
CGCCGCGCGGCGAGTTTCGGCGCGTCCGATTCGAAAGTGGCTCGTCGCCGGGTAAAAAGGGGTATCGCGTGCTTCGGTCCAACGACGAGAAAAAAAGGAGTCTCGTCGAACATCGCGCGACGACGAAGATCGTCTCGGTGGCGAGGGCGCGAGAGTGGGTGTCGCCTCGTTAGACGATACCATTGTATGCGTACCTACTTGCCGCTACGTACTACACTCACGGGCAGAAACGACGCACAGCCTCGGACGCGCGCGAGGCTCGCAGGGCTCGCTACGTCCACAGACGGATATATGTATGTACACAGGGTGGAACACGGTGTTATTATCGTGCCGGTGCAATTAAAGAAGGAAGCCTAGAAATTAGCGGGTGGCGGACGTAGGTAAGTATAGAGTCGG
>NT_176644.1:1881397-1882662 GCF_000188095.3 Bombus impatiens
CGAAGCAGCCGGTGGTACCAAACACGAGAACCGGGGATGCCTCGTAGAGTTTACGTTGCCAGAGGGAGCGCGACGAAGTGGGAGATAGGTCCGAGCACGCGGAGGGACGAAGAGAGCCCAACGTGCCTTCTGAATATGCATAGGCCAAACGGAACGGGACGAGGACGAGATAAGGGCCGACTTATTTTTCCTGCCTTTCATTTCGTTCCATCCTTATTTTATTTTGGCGCTAACTGCTACCGCTACCGGTACGAAGACGGTACGTTTCTTCCTCTGCCCCTTCGCACCCATTTCTGCGGCGTGTCGGTTAAAAATCTCCGGGCTTCTCTCGGTCGATCGTTCGACGCGGTTTCCTCTCGCGTTCGCCTTTTTTAAAAAGTGCTCTTACGCGCGGCACAAATTCCATACAAGTCGGAGAAACGAAGGAGGAAGATCTAATTTTTCAGAAACTTGGCGAACGAGGAACGCTCGCAACGACGGATTTTTCTCGAACGATCGTACTAATTCTCGCGACCGCGTGGCCCGGGAAGGGAATCCGAGACGATGCGAATTAAATTAATGCCTCGACCCGGCGAAACGGTAACGCCGCGTTTCGCTTACAATTAAGCTCCATAAAACTGTAAGCCGCGCCCCCGTGCACCGTCCTCTCGTACGCCAATGAATATTTTTATTTAATGCCCCATTAGCGGTTCACCCGCCCCCTGCATTTACATAGGATCGCGACATCGCCGGCATAATCGTCTCGAATGGCGCTTACATTTCGAAAGTATATCAGAGAAGTAGACAGAGAGAGAGAGAGAGAGAGAGAGGCAGGAGAGAAAATAAACGATCGTTCACCGCGGAAAGAGACGATCGTTCGTTCGATTCTTCGAGTCGGATCGCAACGAAACGGCGATTCGCGTGTTATTAACCTGTAGTCGCGACAAACGACGCGCAAAGGGACAGCGACAGAGTCGTGAAAGAGCTTATCGAAGCGACAGGGAGATTATCTCGAAAAGCGTTACGCCTAGGAAGCCTGAGAAACAGTCGGTTGCGAGTCGGAAGTCTCGAAAATCGGTGAGGCGATTAGTATGCGCCCTGTCGCGTCGCGGTGCCCTGCGGGTTGTCCTTAACGCGCGGTGACGCGTTGCGCCCAGCAGAACTCACTTCCTCTTTCCCGCGATGGCTGATCAGGAAAAAAAAAAGGAATCATGAATATGCATCGCGCAGACCCGGCCACGACCGTTTGCCGGCATTTCGCACCCGGCTGCCGGGGCCCCGGATCG
>NT_176644.1:1882808-1884384 GCF_000188095.3 Bombus impatiens
CGCAGCGGGCGACGGTTGCCGGTTCTTCGACGTTTCCCCGCTTTCCCCTTGTCGCGTTCGTTTCTCCGCGTCTCGCCCCATATAATTTCGCGAATGGCGTTTCCGTAATTGCGCTTCGTAAATCGGCTGATAACACCCTTCGCAGAACGTACGGAGAGAAACGTTAGAAGCGTCGACAGGAAAGTCGACTTGCCGTTTTCAAGGTGAGACGGAAAGCAAGCAGGGAAACGGCCGACGGTTTGGAAAAGGTGGTTGGGCTGCAGCGACGAAGAGGCAGCAGCGGCAGAAGCAGCCCTCCGGAGCAGCCCTCCGGCTGCACGAGGGCGAGCTCGCGGCAGGAAGGAAACGCGAAATAAATACGGCGTGGCAAGGGGGTGAGGACGAGGAAGCGGCATGCGGTGGTCTCCGACTAAGAGTCCCGGACTGGAACTGGAACTGGAACTGGACGGCAGTCCAGCCAGAAAGATACATATTTTTAAATATTTTAGTCACGGTTCGCAATCGCCTCGTCACGCAGCCTTGCCACCTACTGGCTACTGCCCATTACGTACCTACTACTTTGCTAGCTACGTGGCTGGGCATCGCCGCGGCATACCGTCTCGGTACCTTCACCGTACCTCGCCACGTACACACCGTTGCTCCTTCTTGCCTTCTTCCTTCGCTTTCGATGCGTACTTTTATTCCCTGTCTTTCTGCTCCTCCTCCTCCTCCTCCTCTTCCTCCCCCAGCTCCCGCTCCTCCTCCTCCCGCTAGCCATTTCTGTCTCGCAGCGCATCTGCGGTTTTTCGCCCGTGTCCAAGCGTCCGTTGACGGTCGCGAACGCGCGTTCGAACGAACCGTTACCGATTCCAGCGAACGTTTAATTCACGATGAGAGTCGGGAATCGCTCGGAATCGGGCTTCTAGCTGCCCTTTGATCGCAGTTTCATGGAAAATACGGTTGACAATCGTGCGAGAGATTCGACCGAGCACGATCACGACGTGGTTGTTGGCCATCGGCGATCCTGATTCTCGCTAACGATATCGATCGTTGCTCGTGACGAGTTTATGGCTTCGTAAGCCGCGCGTTCTTGCCTTGACAATGAGCGATCTGGTTTTAATGAAGCGCGGCAATTATCGCGTATACCGAGGCGATGCATAATTCATGCGGTATGCACTTATCGTGTTTTATCTGTTACTCCGATATTCTTCCGCAACGAAACGTTTACGATTTTTTTACTCGACGAGATTCGTTTTGTTCGTTACATCGACGAACGCGCTCGCTCGTTCTTTGGTCGGACGCGCGTTTCTTTCGCACCGTCGATCGAAAAACCGTGCGTCGGTCGTGGAAAAGAGCAGACGCTAACATGGCCGAGCGATTCTTTTGTGTTGCCGCTCCGCTGATCGTCGCTCCGTAACTCGCGCACTCGCGACTGTTTTTCTTCCCGGGGATCTCCGGTCTCCGCATCTCGCGCGTCGAGAACTCGGAACATTGCCCAAGGGATCCTGTGCCTGCGACTCCTCCGATTCCCACGATGCTGTCGGACGACGAAATTTCATCGAAAGTTGCCGCCTTAATCCGTCGAAAGTATCGGCGG
>NT_176644.1:1884410-1884649 GCF_000188095.3 Bombus impatiens
GACGGCGAGCCGCGTGGCGAATAAAAGTTTTTCTTACCGAGCGTGTTCCGTCGCGACGCGAGTAATTTCCACGGGTGAGAAAATGGACCCGGTGAAACGCACGGCCGCGTCATTTACATTAATGTTTTGTCACGCGTCCCTGCGCGCGTTTCACCCTCTCCCGATCGAAATCGCTGCGGGAAACGTACTCGAGCGCTCATTATTCGAACGAAATGCCCCGTCATCGCGCCTCGCGCGCC
>NT_176644.1:1884678-1885000 GCF_000188095.3 Bombus impatiens
TCCGAAACGCGGCGTTTAATTAAAACTCGACGGGATCGGATGAAAAATTAATTTGGTCACGTAACGATGTAAAGCAACGATCGCTGTTGCATCACCTCCGCTAATTATTACAACGAGCGCAAAAATTCGCAGCGCCGATATCGCGACGCGTCCACCGCGAGCATAAATATTAAACGTAGGGAGGAATTTATACGCGTCACGTAAAGGCGGCGTTGAAAATTGGTCGCGGTGCCCCGACGCTCGTGCTCGCTGCCAACGAGAGGAGTCGACGAAACCGAGAAACGCCGTTCCGTGGCTGTTTCAGCCGCGAAGCGTACGGATC
>NT_176644.1:1885803-1886030 GCF_000188095.3 Bombus impatiens
CCGTCCAAGTTGCGAGTCGGTGCGAGCGAAAGACCGACCGGTCGAGCCGCACTGGCTGGAGACTGACGACCGCGTCGAGAGGAGCAGACCCGTTGGATAAGGGGAACCAACGGAATAAATCCAACTAATTAGACGAGGAAAAACCGCGGATTAATTACCCGTCGCCTTCGCCTCTTCTTGCGCCCGTGCTATTCTCTCGCCCTCCTTCCGGCCGGCTGGCCCGACCG
>NT_176644.1:1886069-1886736 GCF_000188095.3 Bombus impatiens
GCCGCAACGCAAAGTTTCGGCCAGGAGCGCGTCGCGTCTCCCTTCGCGCTGGTCGAGAATCGAGCCACGAGAGGATAAGAGTTTGGTCGACGAGGCGAACGACGCGGAAGACGACGTTACCGTCGACGCGCGTTCTTGGAAAACTCGCGGTTCGATTCTCGCCAGACAAATAGAGGCGCGAGAGCAAAAGTAGGGTGACTGACGACAAAGAGATGGCGAGAGAGCGTGGAGAGGTTCGCGCGGCTGTCGTTGGTCGCACACGCACACAGACTCGGAGCTTTACCGCGACTCGGAGTGTTTGCGAGCCGTTGGAAAGCTCTCGGGTTGCAGGAAGCCGCGCGGGAGACGCCAGCAGCGCGGCGAGGATGGAAGCCTGAAATGCAGATTTCGCGCTACTCTCGAGCCTCGAAAGCGTCTCTCCGCCCCTGCTTACCTATATCCCTGTTTGCTCCGCTCTCACGCCTTCTCTTCCTCCTTTCGCCCTCCACCGTTTTCGCTCGACTTCGCCGTTTCGTCTTCCCTCCTTTTCCCTTCCATTCGTCCAACGTCTTCTTTCCTATCCTCGCACCGATGTTTCTCTCGTTGGAGTTTGGATTTGCTCGGCGCTTAGACTCGCTTTACACACCTTTCACGGCGTATCCTGTGTACGGGGGATCGCGCGTAGCCG
>NT_176644.1:1888495-1888759 GCF_000188095.3 Bombus impatiens
GTTACGCAAGCCGCCGCACTCTATATGCTAAAGAATCTCGATATGGAGATCCGCTTGGACTCATCCCCGACCGGTCAGTTTGATTTATTGGCTCGAAATCGGCCACGCTAAATTTCTGGCAAAATATGCTGTCCCGGGTCGCGCGCCTCCCACCGATATCCCCGCGCCTTCGTCCACGTTTTCCCACCGTATTTCCATAAAATGAATTATTAGACCAGTGGCTGTGTCGCGGGACGCGACCTTCGTCCCGTCGAATGTCGTTTC
>NT_176644.1:1888913-1889681 GCF_000188095.3 Bombus impatiens
CGATGGACGAGGGCCGCGGGATATTCGGTGTCGGTATTTTTCCGGGGACCGCGTGACGGTTACGGTCACGGTCGTTCTCCGCTCGTGTCACCCTTCGGTGTCGGCCCGTAAAAGCATCTGACGCACGGCGCGCCATCGGGCTCGGAGTTGGGACCCTTTAGATCGTATCGCGGAGGTCACGGTGCTTATATACCGGTCGCTAACATATTTTTAAGTAGCGGCGATACCGTCTACCGACGGGACCGGACACAGCCGCGGCAACCAAACCGAAAGAGAGCCTGGACACCGGCTCTCCTTCGTCGAGCGTGCACGCGCTACACACTCGCGAACGAGATGGCACCTGTCGCGCAAGGTGTTCCCCGTGCGCGTGCGTTGCTCTTCCTACGATCTCGTCGGCGATCCTGCGAAGATGCGAACGACGGTACTGTTCGCGTTCTCGTTTCGCTCGTCCCCGCTCGTTCGTTTACTAACCCTCGCGCCGGCGTTTATTCGCGATAAACGGGACGATTTATCTTACACGCGTTGCCGACGAAAGGGAGACGCCTACCTCGAGAACGGTACTCGGATCGCTAATTCTCCGGGCGATCGTAAAATCGCGCGGCTATAAAGACGAATCGTAAAATCGAGGCGACTTTGTCGCGAAACGCGCACAGGCCGAGCGACGCGAATCGGCAAACGGGCCGTTTCTTTTCCCGCCGCCACCGTTGCGAAGCGTTCCACGACGAAACGGAAGTATCGGAGATACTGCGGCGAGGCGCGCACTGGCGG
>NT_176644.1:1889698-1889853 GCF_000188095.3 Bombus impatiens
GCACTGGCGGTTCGCTCGTGTGCACGCGAAAAAAAAGTTTGCCCAGTCGGAGAGGGTACCGTCCGCGTAGCGAGCGCAGGTGAAACGGTTGCGAGAAGGAGCAGGTGGTGGACCAACGATGTTCGGCGTGTGCCACGGGCAACGAGGCTGACCTC
>NT_176644.1:1889939-1890541 GCF_000188095.3 Bombus impatiens
GCTGCGTTTTATCGTCCGGAAGACGAACGACGAAACCTGTAGACGCTCTCGCGTCCCGCGACCGAGCAGGAACGCGCGTGTAACGTCGTCGTCGTCGTCGAACCGTATGCCAGAACCACGCGACGCGATTTCCAAACACCGACGACCGTCGATCGACTCGCACGCTTTCGCGTCTAGTCCGATCGGTCTGGTTTAACGTCAGCGCCGACGAAATCGCGCGAAAGGCGACAACGTTACGAGCGAATTCGGTTTTTCGGATCGACCAGAGATCTCGCGTCGGCCGACTCGACGAAGCTCGAAGAGTAAAAGGAGAGGTCCGAGTTATCCGAGGCTCTTTCCTCCCCGATACGATTCCCAGGATAAGAAATTCCAGGACGGAGGAACGTCTACGAGATTCCTACGTTATCGCTGGCGTGAGCTTCGGGGATGCTTGGAGCGAAGGAGAGAAGCGGAGATAGGGTGAAATCTGGGATTCGAACCCGCGAAGGGCAAGTAGATCCCTGCAACGTGCTCGCGGTTCGTTACGGGTCAGGCTGGCGGAGCTTTCGCGGCGGCAAGCAGCGCCTTGCCTTGGCAACTTCCGGCAGCTGGCTTCCCCGCGG
>NT_176644.1:1890650-1891004 GCF_000188095.3 Bombus impatiens
TTTCTCCTCTCTCTCTCTCTCTCTCTCTCTCTCTCTCTCTCTCTCTATCTCTGTGTATTTTTTTCTGTTGGTTTCGTCGCGCCACGTCGCGTCACGTCGCGCGGAGAGACCGAGGAGGCGAAGGAAGTCGTCGACCGGCGTCATAAGGAGATATCGCGCACGATATCCCGGTTACCGCACGGCAGCCGTATACCCGTTAACGCACCGCCAATGTGTGCCGCTGTCGTACCAATTAATCGCCGGGAGATCTTTATCGCCATGGGATGTTTTCAGTCACGGCCTGCACTTTCCGCGCTCTCTGGCTTCATCGTCCCGATGCGTCCCGTTCCGTGTCTGCCACCGCACGCACCGTTC
>NT_176644.1:1891123-1891711 GCF_000188095.3 Bombus impatiens
GGAAAAACGGCGGGTACTCGATAACGGGAGCCCTCCGTTTGCTCCCACGGAGCGCATCCACGGAGAATCGTGAAAAAATTCATTTTCGATTAGTCGTGCGACCATCGTGCCTAGAAACAGGGATCGTTAACCCTCGATACGCGCGGCATGGGGCCGCGAGAGAAAGGCGGTCGTACAACACGGACGCGTACTCCTACGGCTCGATACGGTGTCCTATAAAGCCTACGCGCCATCGTTTTATTTCGGTCGGATCGAACGACGCCGTTGGTCCCGCGCTATCTCTATCCATGGGAACGTCGTTTCGTATTCCGCGTAAGCGTCGCGACGCGACCTCACCGCGCATGTGTGTGCGTGTGTGTGAATGAAATTCAAGGTAGGTCGTCGGTCAGTCCGCTGGGTCGGACGAGATCTCTCGCTTGTCCTTGCCCCGCTCGTACGCGTCTCAGCCACGAGGACGTGGATCGACGCGGACAAGATCGATACGCGCGCGTGAACAGGATACGTGAAAACGTGGGAAGACGACGCGCGTTTAAAATCGGTCACGACCAACGCGCGCGCCTTGCGATACCACCTTCGTCTCGGCTTCCT
>NT_176644.1:1891791-1892626 GCF_000188095.3 Bombus impatiens
CGATCGGCCGACGAGCGTCTCGTTCGATCGACGCGCGTTGCCCGCGTTCGACAAAAATTTCCTGCCACGCAGCCTCCCGCTCCTTACGGAGGGATGATGCCGGATGACGTCGAAGAAGCTGGTCGAGGAAGGCAGCGGTGGCGGCAAAGAGAGACAGGGAGAGAGAGACGTCGTTAGAGCCAGAGGGAAGAAGAAGAAGAAGAAGAGCCGCGAAAAAGAAAGAAAACGACCGAGCGGTAGGTAGAGAGACCGGGAGAAAGCGGGGGCTAAAGAGGGAAAAGGGGGAAAAGAGCGAGAAAGCGGAGGGTAGCAGGGGCGAGCGTGGAGAGAACAGGAGGAAGCAGCGGGTGATTGATTTTTGTCGTGGCTTTGCCTCACGCTATCCGTTATATCCGCGATTGTGCGGACCTGCAGGGGGACTCCCGACGGGTTCGCGCGGTGAAGCGACGACGGCGGGCGTCGCGACGCCGTCCACCGATTGGCGGTTCCCGTCCCCAGGGGGCGGCGCTAATCACCAGACCGTGCAACACCGTGAGTCTCTACTGCACTCGCCTCGAAAGCACTCTACCGTGCATCGCTGACTCCGATCTATATACACTGTACACCCGACTACGACTACCACCACGCGCCACTGACCTCTACCTACTACGCGTACGCTTCGGACGCACACCGACTCTGCGTTCCATCGTCCTCGCCGAGCGACCGCGCACCCTCCACCGACCGACAGGATGTAAACCGACGACTATGACGACGGGAAATGGAATACCATCTCGCGCGTTCGCTCGCTCGTTCGTTCGCTCGGGAACAGCCGGAGAAAAGAAGAAGAGTCGCGGCC
>NT_176644.1:1892635-1892912 GCF_000188095.3 Bombus impatiens
CGGCCGGATTCCGCCGCGAGATCTCGTCGATTTTCGGCGACGATCGAACAGCGTGTCGCTGGCTCGCTTCGTGGCACGCGTATCGCGATCGGAAAAGGCCGCTCGAAATCATCGACGGCGAAAGACGGAAGGAGAGACGCTCGTTAGCCGTAATCTACGTCGACGACGGTTACGCTGGTTCGCGTCTAGACTTTGAGAGCGCGTCTTGCTATTTCAACAGGTACTTGGCCGCGACGAGCACTCTCGGCAGCGGGGTTGGCGCATCGATCGAGCATTT
>NT_176645.1:0-583 GCF_000188095.3 Bombus impatiens
CCGTTTGTCTTGAAGAATTACTAAAGCTCAAAAATATTCTCAAAACAGATTCTGTTTTAGAGAGGTCCTTGGGTTTATTAGTCGCACTTAAAACACGGAGAAAGCGGGTATGCACCCATTAGGAAAATCCGAATAGCCCTGTAATAAAACACGCTAGATTTTCCTCACGCACACAGTCATCTATCCACCACGATGGTAGGAGACTTCCTACTCATCCCGTCGAGTAGTAGGGCAGGTCATGACCAATCGACGCCTAGGTTCGTTACCCTCACCTTTCCTAACGAAAGTGGGAACAACGAATCCGCGTTCTTTAGTCACAGGGGCACACCCACACCGAACTTTAGTCACAGGGGCACATCCACACCGAACTTTCATCCGTATTAGCAAAAGAGCGACAGTCACTCAACAAACTAAAGCCTAACGTGGCAGTCCACACATAGCGCGAGAGTCGCATACTTTACGCAAACCTTTGTCGGTTCTCGTTGTTGTCGACCATACATTACCTCTCCTAAATATCTTATAGTGCTACGTCCACCAATACATTAACTTTCATTATAAGAGCCCTGCTCTATCGCACATATCT
>NT_176646.1:0-234 GCF_000188095.3 Bombus impatiens
TATACGTTATATGGTATGACGTTATAACGCATTAGGTTATATGGGATTTCGTCATAACCCATTATGTTATTTGGGATGACGTTATAACGTATTACGTAATATGTTATGACGTTGCAACGTATTACGTCATATGGGATGACGATATAACATATTACGTTTTATGGGATGTCGTTATAACGTATTACGTTATATGGGAAGACGTTATAACGTATTACGTAATATGGTATGACGTTA
>NT_176647.1:0-379 GCF_000188095.3 Bombus impatiens
TACTACGTTATATGGGACGACGTTATAACGTATTAGGTTATATCGTAAGAAGATGTAACGTATTGCGCTATATGGGACGACGTTATAACGTATTACGTTATATGGCATAACGTTATAACGTATTAGGTTATATGGGACGACGTTATAACGTATTACGTTATATCGTATGCCGTTATACCGTATTAGGTTATATCGTATGAAGTTATAACGTATTGTGCTATAGGGGATGACCTTATAACGTATTACGTTATATGGGTCGACGTTATAACGTATTACATTACATGGTATAACGAGATAACGTATTAAGTTGTATGGTATGCCGTTATATCGATATAGGTTATATCGTATGAAGTTATAACGTATTACGTTATATGGTATG
>NT_176648.1:0-1659 GCF_000188095.3 Bombus impatiens
AAATATATATAAAGGTAATAATCTAAGCAATTCTACATTCAAATAAAGATCCGTTCAACGAAGACAAATATTTATTGTTCCCAGCTTTAATCCTCTCCCGTGCCAGTATTCCTGCACATAGCAGGTTAGCCGAAAAGTGGAATTCGTTTACCAGTTGCATTAAGCATCAGTTAACGCTACCCATTAAACGAAAAAATAATAAAATTAAGATATTTTGAAATAGTCCTTAGACTATTTCTGGTGGCAGCAACTACCGTATTAATTAGAAATCTAAATCAGTATTACATACACAATAATATCATTTCAATTTATTTCCCTTCAGATTAAATTCAAACTCAACAAAAAAATTTTCAGTAAAATTTAAATTTAAAATTTGATCGATGTCAATAAATTTTTCAGTAAAATTTAAATTTAAATTTTGATCGATGTCAATAAACTAATACGTAACATTAGTATATATATAGTAAATATTTTGGTGGCAGCGGTGGGATACGCTTCACGGAGGATTAAAGTCGGTTTAAACAATTCGATACGCTGCATAGAAGAATAAAGTTGTCACGCTTGTTAATAAAATATACATTCATGAAACAATGGCGACTGTAGTGGAATCGTTGAACGAAGAAATGGTTTTGACATTGTCGGAAAAGCTTAAAGCATGGGATGCGAACTTCCGCGATATGAGTGCAAAACTCGCCGAATTACAAAGCGGCTTATTCGAACTTAAAACAAAACAAGAACCTAAAACACCCGTATCGCCGCCGACAACGCAACAAGAGACGGTCCAGCCGAATGGACATACTAAGCCAATTTAGCTAAAAGATGCGATCGAATCGGTGCCAGTGTTTGACGGATATCGACCATCGGTATTCCACTTTTTAAGAGCTTGTGAGCGCGCGCGAAATATGATTCCCAGATATCAAGAACCTCAACTGGTAAAATTGTTAGTAAATAAGCTCCGTGGACACGCGCTCCTCGCCATCGAAGACACGGAATTAATGAGTCTAAATGATTTCGGAAACAAATTAAAGGATCTATTCGGCCCAAGGAAAACTCTTAACGAATATAAAGGGGAATTAGGAACGATATTTCAACGACCCGGGGAAGACATATTGGATTATATGGATCGCGTTAGAAATCTTAGATTGGCAATAATGGACGGAGAAAGAGGCGACTACGGCATCATATCCCCCGATATCCAAGATACTATAGATTGGGAAACGAGAGAAGCTTTCGTTAAAGGACTTCCGAACGAGGTATATGTGCGAGTAAAAATAGCAGGATACCATACTTTAGAAGATGCGTATCGTCAAGCCGTTAAAGCAACACACGAATTGAAACAAATAACCGATAGAACGCGACCCCAACGACCGACACCCTCGAACTATTACAGACGCGACAACGCACATCCTTCGAACACTAACAACAATATCAGGAACAACCGCCAAGATCGAAGATCGGTACCTCCATCGCAGAATTTTTTGAATTCAACAGGACGAAATATCACGTGTAACTATTGCAAAAAACCCGGGCATCTAGTGAAAGACTGTTACAAATTTAAAGCCCGAGTAGATGCCGGATTAATCGTACCCTATGCTTCGAGACCATCGGGAAACCAAACACGTCCTTCGGGAGAATGGGGCGAGCCACGAAGGAACGACA
>NT_176648.1:2748-3345 GCF_000188095.3 Bombus impatiens
ATTAGACTCTGGATCGGAAATTAACATTATCAAGAAACCTGCTTTGCTCGATTCAGCCATCATCGACGAAAGGGAATCAATCGAAGTGCGAGGAATTACGGCAACGAGCCTAGTCTCCCTAGGGCAGACGGTAATACAGGTGGCGGGCCGTCCGGTTGTTTTTCATGTAGTCGATGATTCATTGCTAATCGATCAAGACGGAATCCTAGGATCCGAATTTTTTACAGGTTGTAAGGCTCGTCTAGATTACGAGGGAAAACATATCAGATGGGGAAATATTTACATCCCCTCCGATACTAAGGAAAAAGTAATGATACCGAAGCGAAGTTCAATAACGTGTGCTATTAATATCGCTAATCCAGAAATGAAAGAGGGATTTATTCCAAAAATCGAGCCGAACAAGGGAATCTATTTTGGTAATGCAGTTGTGAGGAATCATAAAGGAAAAGGTTACATAAGAGTAATAAATACTACTTCGAGAGATTACGTATTTACAACACCAACGATGGTAATTAAAGAATTTGAAAATCCCCCCCGCCCCCTCCGCTTTCTAGGACAGCGTGCAATACAGTTCTAAAATCGGAGGAAAATAGATAC
>NT_176649.1:0-16050 GCF_000188095.3 Bombus impatiens
AAGAGATAAAGAGATCTAATCGCGTTATCGTATCGTTTACTAAGTGCTACTAAGTTTACTAAGCTTGAAACAGCTTAATGAAAATTATGATAGATCGACTAATAAATTTGTCTACTTTTCTTTGAACGCGTTATATTTATGTTCTTTCATATACGTATATTTCTGTTTGTGTGTGTGCGCGCGTGCATGCTTGCGTGCCTGTGTATTTTATCAAGTACTATCTTATTTCATTATTGTACAATTTTTTGTTAAAGGGAGTTTTTCGTTCGACGTGCGCGTTTGCGGATCTTCATATTTTATAAATTGTTTTTGGTCAGCGTAAATGTTTGAAGAAGTTAGAAAATAAATGAAGCGAGGGTAAGTAAATGTTGCAATTTCTTTTCTTAATTGATCTGATATTGGTCATTTTTATTCTATTGCAATGTTTATTCGCTATGATTATTCGTTTAAACGTCCGCTCGATATAATAATTACAACATCCGTTAAAAAATGGATAAACCTATTATTGAATTTGATATTGATATTTAAAAAAAATTCATTTCGTTTATCACGCGTGGGATGATTATATAATAAGTTTCATATTTGACAGATGGCTAATTTAAATATGGATCGTAATTACAATTTTCATTATGAGATGATGTATTTACTTACCCAACTATCGATTAATGACGTCGAATGATAATTTTACGGGAACGATAATGCTTTATAATGTGCAATTAAATTATTACGTTAAATATTCAGTTTATAAATGTTACAATTTCCATCACAGTGCCGGTCGTACAATACGATAATCGGGAGGAACATGAGACCAAGAACGATATGTATCGCTATGAAAGCGTGAATGAAAATTGTCGTATTAGAATTTCTATAAAGACATAAGAATTGACGTTTATATCACAGAATAATTGCAGCGCGTAATCGAATAAATTGGTTGTTTCACACCGGGAAAATGAACTATTTTTACGAGCTTTTACCGGTTCTGCAGTACAACGAAATGAACAGTTGTCCAGTTATAAGAGCTAGCGTTTGTATTTTCTAAAAATTAGAAAGCTGGTAAATTTAAGAGATTGCTCGGGAAATTTGTAGATTTTAGTAGTACGATATGTACTGTTTTTAAAAGTATAGGTATTATTTAGTAAATTACATTTTCCAGAAAATAATGTAAATTCTTTCCCCGTGTAAACTATGACATTCGTCCAACCTTTGTTACTGTACGAACCAACACTCTTGCATTCGGAACGTTGTGTATGACTCGCGTTAATTAAAAGACGCGACATGAAGTTAAAATTATGTCTTTGTATACTCGGGACTCGAAATAGGGTGAACTTGAATACAGCACTTTGATTCGAGACGTTTTGTACAAGCAACGTTAATTAGAAGATTGAAGCTACGTTTTTGTTGAACCATCAACGAGAAAATAACGACGTATTTGTCGGATTATGCTGTTCCATCCTGTTTTCATCGCGATGATCAATCAGCAGTGACTGCGCTAAAACAAATCCTCTCTATGGAAATATGAAGCGTCTTTGTGTCAAAAGAAATACAATTTTACAAATTCTGCCAATATCCTGGGTTTCGAAATTTAAACCGAAGCTCCTATCGAATTTAATTTGAAGTATGTTAAGATGGATCGTTCGAGTGGAAAAGAAGAAAAGAAAAGTACATCGAATTAGAGGAATTCCAAAGAGAACTCCACCAGTTACAATCTCGAGTAAAGTTTCATCGGTATGGTAACTTATGCAAAGATGTTCAATGTTGCCGATGGAGATTTACCAATTAGTAGCAACGCCAATTTCCCTTACTTTCTGAACGAAGGCTATCCTCGACGAATCCGATGATCTTGTCACGTAAAATTGATACTTGGGTTGTGAGAGAAAAGAAAGCTGAGTCGTACCCCAACTATTAATTCTCTTTTATCGAACTTTATTATGACTTTGGCGCTTACAATAGTAGAATAACGCTGAACCGAGAAAGGGGTGTTATACAAAAACAGCAACTAGAACAAGAACTGCCCGAACTGGGTGAAGTCTCGGCTTATATACACCCTGGCTTGGGGATGTTGAGGGGTTCGGTGTGGGTTCCAAAGGAGCCCGAAAGTCGGGGGTCGAGGCCTTATCTCTGATGGTCACTAAGATGCGTCACAGCCTTGGCGTCCGACAGTCGGGGGTCGATGTATTATCTCTGATGCTGTTGAGAAGTAATTGGTGTCAGGACCCCCCTCTTTAGATGGATTTTGGTCCTCCAAAATCTTAGTGTTTCTTCAGCATCGATGGATGAAATTTGGCCCTGGGCGGTGTCGATAATTCGAAACTTACTCTTGCTTCTCTTCCAGGTTGTATAGGTAATATCGGCGTGTAAATGTTTATAGGGGCGAAGGGTGCTGCAGTACTAACTTTGGGTGCATTACTAACGGCGTTTTTCTTAATTTTACAGCAAAATATGTGAATACACAGTTTTGACAGTCCTATCTTATTAAGCAGATACAAGCATATGAGTCCAATGGATATATATCCTATAATTTGCAACGTGCTGAGACCCCAAGTTTTAATTTGTGTCATTCTGTGCGAAAAAGTTAATTGATTGGTTCTATCTTCTATTTGACTCAAGGTATCAGTATAGCCGTTTAGGTTGCTCATTACTTTGAGAGATTTTTCTAAGATATCAAGCATTGAGGATAAATCTACGTTATTAGTTATATTTATGGTTTTAATCTTAATATCGTAAGAAACGCTCTTGGGATTACCACTGATTCTCATATGTTTGTCTCCATACAATATATCTACAGTTATTTTAGTTTTAAACAGGGAGGGTTGCTTCAGTTCGACAATTTGATGACCTTCTTCAGAGGATACATTGATTTCTATTGGTTTTTCTGGTATAGCTATGTAGAGATTTTCGTTTTTGAGCTGTATAGAAGTTACTTCTACGATTTTATAGACTGTGAATTTACAAAATCTCATGGTATTGTCTACACTAATTATCTCGGATGCGCAATCGTGTTTTGAACGTCTATAATGTAAGAGTTGAGTTTGTTTACAAATGTATAATTTGCGTCTGATTCGACATTGCTTGTCCAAATACATCTGGTCTACATTCATATAAGTTAATTCTGAGGTAAAGGTATCGGATGTTCGACTAATGGTGTGAGAAATGCTCCGTTCTTTCGAGTCGGTATGGGGTATACCTGTTCTACATCCCATTCTGAGTCAATTATTGTTGGGATTGAAATTTTAAAGAAGATATTTTCGCTTTGGATAAACAGTGTGAATGTAGAGATGTCTAAAATGTTTTGGAAATTATCTTCCTCTGGTAAAAATCCTTTATTTATGATGTGATTTCCTAAAGCTTTAGTATATTGTTCTAAGAAAGTGTGATGGTTTATGATCTGGGGCTAATAATTCTTTGTTTTCCTAGTAGAATTAGATTGAACATTTCATTGAGTTGAAAGTGTAAATCTGACAAAGCGCTTTCTGTAGAAATAATCTTGACTACTAGAAGTTCTTGCTTGTTTACCTGATTTATTTCATTTCGTATGTCCGCGTTTACCTTTTCTAATTGCTTTAGGCTGTCGGTGTTTAGGATTTTCCTAATTTGGTTAGTAGAGCGGTTTGGTTAGTTACAATGGTTTTTAATTCGTTTCCTTCGCTAAATAGTTTGTCGATATTCTGGTTTATGAACTGTAAATCGTCAGAATCTAGTGTTCCGTAAAGCGTTTTGCTGATTGAGCCTATAGCGTTTATCAATCCTCTCTTAACTTCAGAGTGAGTCAGTAATCTTAAATGTGTTCCTAGCGTTTTGACGTTATTAAACTTGTTGGTTAAGGAAAGTATCTCTGATTTTACTCGACACGAGATGGTACAATGTTTTTGGATCTCTTTTATGTGTTTTCCTAATGTATCGATGTGGTTAGTTATATCGCTTACATCTATTCCGATATATACATTAACTTCCTCATTGTATAAATAAGCTTTAGATATTTTTCGTGGAAAATTGCGTTGTTTTCGATTGGTATTAATTCCAGTCCGAGCACGAGGGTTGTGCATGAGATAAGCGTCCTGAAAAATAAGTTTTTAACCTATTACCGTGAATTTTCTTAATGACTTTATTGATTATTATCTCGTAATACGGTGTTTTGACTTGATGGATTTGATATGGCCCTAACCATTCGGTATCCATTTTGTCTTTTTTGTGATCGTTGTGAACTAGTACAAAGTCTCCTTCTTTGAAAATTGTTTGAGTTCGCACGATTTTTCATTTTTGATCTCGAGCGTATCGTTTCTTACTATTTATTAGTGTTTGTCTCGCTAACTCCAAATATTTGTTCAACTGTTTTTGCCATAGGGAGAACATATCATTATACGTTAAGTTGGTGGTTTTTTGCAATTGCGGACGGTAAATTAGCTTTTCTTCCGAACGTTAATTCAAAAGGGGTAAATCCTGTTCCTCCGTGAACTGCTGTATTATACCCCAAACATAATATATTATACCCCAATTATATTATTATTATACATATTATACATATTATACCCCAAAATTGAGATCTCGTCCCATTCTTTATCGTCGTTATCCTGTAGGCTAGTACGAATTAGATCTTTAACTACTGCATCAGTACCTTCTAATGATCCGTTGGATTGCGGATGAAAGCTAGTCATCTTGATATGTTTAATCTAAAAGCTTCGTTAAATTTCGTTATTAGTTCGCTAATAAAATTCAGTCCTTGGTCAGTAAGAATTGTCTTGGGTGCAGAGGATATATAAATATAGTGATTTAGTAGCGCGTTAATAATGGATTCGCTTTGTTATGTCTTTAATGGAATTAGTATTAAGTATTTCGTTAACTCGTCATGGATCGAAAGAATGAATTGGTTTCCTCGCTTGGTTTTTGTCATAGGTCCTATAATGTCCACGGCTATTTTGTCGTTAGGTTTTAAAGGTGTGTCTGAAATTACCGGTTCTTCTTTAGGTCGTATCCTAACCAGTTTTTCTTTTTGGCAAACGCCGCAATTTTTAATAAGGTCTTCGATTCTACTCATTAAATTTGGGATCTTGTGTCGTTCCTTGATTCTTTGGTATGTCTTTTGGATTCCTAAATGTCCTATCGTACCGTTATGATTTTCCTGAATTATTTCCTCTATCTCTTCTTCGGTTAACTCTTGGATTGGGTCCCATGCAAAAGTGGCAGGGTATCGGGTATCGTTGAAATATAAAAGCATAAATTTGATCTGGTTCTTTTCTAATTCTGCAAACGTGTTGTCTCCTATGCCTATTTTCTTGTTATTTCGTAATATGTCGTTAATTTTTGCCTCGTCAAACTCTCCTAATTCTGTTTTAGTCAATTGATAGAAAGATTGATCGTTAGGTTTCGTTTCTAATTGTTTTGGGATTTCTGATTTCTTTTTCCATTTCGTAAAATGTTGTAAGAAATCTAGGGCTACTGTTCCTTTAGGGGTTTCTACCTTTTGAATAGCGTGAATTCTAGATAAGCTATCTGCGACTGGGTTGTCTTTGCCTTTAACATATTCGATTGTGTATTCGTACTCTTCTAGCTTTAGTTTCCATAGCATTAATCTAGACGATGGATCTTTGCAATTATTCAACCATTTCAAAGCTTGATGGTCCGTTCTAATAATAAATTTCCGTCCTAACAAGTATTGTCGCAATCGTTTCAATGCCGAAACTATTGCTAATAGTTCTTTCTCAGTCGTCGTATAATATTTTTCCGGTGGATTCAGTGTTCTAGAAATAAAACAGCATGGGTGTCCTTCTTGTGAAAGAACTACCCCCAGTCCTTCGTTACTTGCGTCGGTCGTTAGCTTAAAAGTCTTAGTAAAGTCGGGGTATGTTAAGACTGGTGCTTCGCACAGTCTCTGTTTTAATGTTTCAAAGCTGTTTTGTTATTTATCCGTCCAATGAAAGTTGACGTCCTTTTTTATTAAGTCTGTTAGAGGTTTAGCTGTTTTAGAAAAATTTTTTATGAACTTACGGTAGTATCCTACCAGCCCCAAAACTGATTTGACTTCTGTGGGGTTTCTCGGCGCCCTAAAGTCTGTTACTGCTTGTATTTTCTTCGGGTTAGATTTCACTCCTTCGCCCGTTACAACGTGTCCTAAGTATTCTAGTTCCGGTTTCAGGAATTCGCATTTATCGGGTTGTATCTTGAGTCCTAGTTCCCTAAATCTTTGTAAAACTATCGCTAAATTCTGATTATGTTTCTGGATGGTATCTCCGAATATTATTATGTCGTCTAAGTAATCAAAACATGTTTGTTGATTAAACCTCTCAATGCTGTGTCCATCATGCGTTGAAAAGTCGCGGGCGCGTTCTTTAATCCAAATGGCATTCTGTTGTAATGAAAGTGTCTCTGCGGTGTTGAAAACGCGGTGCATTTTTTCGAATTTAAATCCATGGGTATTTGATGGAATCCTGAGGATAAGTCTAACGTGGAAAAGAATTTAGCATTCCCTAAGTGACTCAGTATGTCTTCTATGTCAGGTAAAGGGTAGGCGTCTTGGTCTGTTAGCTCGTTAAGTTTCCCGAAATCTATGACTATTCTCCATTTTTGTTTTCCTGAAGCGTCTATTTTCTTTGAGACTGCCCAAACTGGTGAATTGTAAGGTGAATCCGATTCCTCGATAATATTTTTGTTTCACATTTCTTTCATTTGTTTCTCGATTTTGGCTTTGTGACATTCTGGGGGGGCTATAAGATTTAGTATTAATAATTTTATCTTATTTCAGTGTGATCACGTCCGTTAGGTAAAACGTCCGTTTCTAAGTTGAACACGTCTATATAGTGAATTAGTATTTTTTCTATAGGTTCTCTAAATTCGCGTTCGATATGATTTGTCCACAAAATGGCTTTGAATTTTGCATTTTGGTCTAAATCTTTATTGTTTTCTATATAACTGGAAATTTCGTGATTTTTCTCACCAGTGTTGAAGAAACATACTCTCGTTGGTTGTCCTTCCAAGTAGATCGTTTGAACTCTCCTTTCTCCTGGTCGAATCGCTATTGGTTTCTGGAGATGCAAATAGTTATCGTCTCATTTCAAAGTTTCATTTGATATGTAGTATTGGTATTTTCTTAGACACGGCAGTCCTAGTATAGCATCTTCAATTAACGGAAAATCCTTAGGCACTATGAAAAATTTATGGCTTTTACCAAATATTTTTAGTAGAACGTATTTGTCGGTCCAAATATTCTAAGTAGAACGTATTTGTCAGTTCTGTATTTACTCTGTCCCATATAAAATGTTCGCGGTTCGTTCGTGCTATAAACAGTCGATATCACCCGATTTTCTTTAATTAGGTTGATGCCGGCTCCTGTGTCGACTACGTCCGTTGCTGGTCCGTCATTCCTCTTGAACCGTACAGTAAGCAATCTTCCTGTGGTCGTGTTGAGCCTTGGTATTCCTCGGGAAAATTTCGCTTTTGGGTTCAAACGTTGGCTAAATGTCCCACTTGACTACATTTGAAACATTTGGGCGGTAGTGGGCATCATCGCTCTTCTTTCAGTAAGTGGATTCATTGGTTTTGGTCGTATGGTGTTGTTGAGCGTGATATTTCTTCTTGCGTTAGGTGTTCGTTGGAATTGGGCGTCGGCTCTCGCAATTGGTCGATTCATTATTCTTCCTCTTGCTATGTTTTTGTTGCGTTCGATTTCCCCTATAAGTAACTCTGCCTCGAAGGCTGCATCTTGTGCTTGTTGGAGATTCTTCGGTCCTTTAGATGATGTGCGAGTTTCTATTTCGGGTTTCAGATTTACAGTGAAGATTTTGATGGCTCGTTCGTTTTCAAGATCTATAGCAACTGCTCGACGTGTTGGAGTGCGTATAATAGTTCGTTGAGGTTGTGTCGGAACCTCTTCATATAACTGTGTACCGATTCGTTAAAGTTTTGTCGCGTACGTTGCAGTTTGGATGCACGTTGCATTGGATGTAATACTCACGGATACAAATTTTCTGAGGTTATCGAACAGGTCTTTATAACTTTCGATTACAGAGTGGCGGATACTACGTTCTGCTTCTCCGATGATTCTTTGTGTTAAAATGAGGCGTAGTAGTGTGCATTTTTCTCGACATTCGGCTCGAGCTTCTCTTACCCGCTTAATAAACCTTTCTACTCCTATATCGTCTTGTCCATTGAGTATAGGGATGAAGTCTAAGCAGGTTTTTGCACTGTACATAGGATTGTCGTAATCTACAGCTTCTTCTTCACTGTCCGTATGGTCCCTTTCGTTTTTCGTTTCGGTCTTTTTAAGAACAGGTGGTTGAATAGTGCTGGCACTAGCGTCTTCGGTTATAATGGAGTTGAATTCAGATGTAGCGATTGACTGAATTCCTAATCGTAGTTCAGCGTAATTCCTATCTAAGAGTTCGATTTCTCTAATGCGTTGTCGACTTTCGTCTTGTATTGATTTATGCAAGTTATTAAAAGCTAGTTCGTTTCTTTCGTTCTGTTTTTGCATAGCGTCTAGTATGGCCCGAATATTTGGATCCATACCAGTAGCCATAGAGCTAACAGAAGATGTGTCTTCTGATTTTTTTGCTCATAGTGGTTATTATACTGTCGTTGGAGTCTGAACTAGTGAAGCTGTTGCGACGAGTACGATAGTGTTTAAAAGAATCCAGTTCTTTACCTGAGTATTCTTCTTTTCGCGGCCAGTTTCAGTTTTGGTGATGACTGTAGTCCGCTTTCCGTAGAAGTCGTTTTCACGCGAAGTGAGCTGATCTATGCAGAGGTCCGCTGATCCCTCAATCTTCAATGATGCACGTATGCCGAAATCGTGATTTCGTTTACACCGAAGCGAATGGATCCTGGCACGAGCCGCCAAAATGTCATGTAAAATTGATACTTGGGTTGTAAGAGAAGAGAAAGCTGAGTCGTAACCCACCTATTAATTTTCTTTTATCGAACTTTATTATAATTTTGGCACTTACAATAATAGAATAACGCTGAACCGAAAAAGAGGTGTTGTACAAGAACTGGGTACAAGAGCTGGGTGAAGTCTCGGTTTATATACGTTTTGGTTTGAGGATGTTGAGCAGTTCGGTGTGGGTATCCTGTTTCTGATGGGGACTAAGATACGTCGCAGCCTTGGCGTCCGAAAGTCGGGGGTCGAGATCTTATCTTTGATGTAGGTTGATAAGTGATTGATGTCACATACCCCCTTCTTTAGATTGATTTTGGTCTTCCAAAACCTTAGTGTTTCTTTAGTATGGAGCGATGGAATTGGACTCTGACTGGCTCGACTTGTACTTGTTCTTCTTCGTCGTGGTATATTATGCTTTTGCTATTTCAACCTGTGAAGGTTGGCTGGTTAAACTTCGACCACGATTAATAGGGATAATTTGCGAAGTTTGACTAAATGCCGCAGTATCATGTGTTGAATCTTTTGTAGACTTTCCAACAGCCTGTGATATAGAATGAGTTAGCAGTCTTTGAGTAATGATTTTATACTATCTTGTTGTTTCGTTATAGTTTGATTGTTATCCATTTGTTCCTTTGATACTTGCATTGCTTTGTTTTGTTTAGCAACTTCTACAGCCTTTTCAGCATCTACAACTGGTTCTTTTTCCATGCATGTAATTTCTTCTTCAACCAGTACAACTGTGCTTTCCTCTATAGTTCGTGTTTTTGTGTCATTTAGTAAACTTTTCAATTCAATTTCCACAGTATCTGAAGCTTGAGATACCGACTGACTATCATCTTCTGCATTTTCAACACCCCAATCATCAAAGATATCCTGAATGACACTTCTTTTGTTAGTTATGCGCACTTTTTCTGCTTCACTTATAGATTTATTCCTTCATTCTGTATTAGCAACATGTATAAGTACGACAATTTTGTGGCGGATCGGTATCAACAGGACGCTGACAGGACGGGGTATCAACGCGACGCAGCACCTCCCGGGCGATCCGCTGGTACCAACCGCCAACACTAGAGGGTTACGACGACAACGAGTCTGTCTAACTCGCTAGCGGTCGAATATACGAGCGATTGATACAAATATCGCACCTAGCGAGACTCCCTCTACGTCTAAGGCAGGGACTACCGGGCATAGCCTTACTGACGAGTTCACCGGTAGTGCAAACTTCTCTTTTCACCTAACTCCACTACACCTTCTCGCAATTTTATTATGAATAATTTTCTTTTCTACATTAACTTTATGTGAACTATCAAAAGATCAATCTTGCCATTTCCATTTGTTGTTTCTTGTTGTTCTTTTCTTTAATATCAATATCATCTGCAGTTTCTAGATCACTAATTACTCCTGAGGTAATGGGAGTTATAGAATTGTTTCTTTGTATGATTTAATACGTCATAATTGTCTTTCTGGCTACAATTTTCAGAAACTTCTTGAGCCACAATTTCTGTTGAGATTTGGCTTATTTTCTCTCGCCTGCTGCTACATGTTGCTGTTATTTTATCAACCTCTTTCTTTTTTTCTTTTTTTTCTTTCTTTTCTTTTTTCTCAGCAACATATCATTGGCCGTATCTTTAGATTTTACTCTTTTAACCGTATGTTCTTCATCTAAATTCATTACATAGTCTTTACCTTCCATTCTTGTTTGTTTTGTCACTAACTCTAACATATGAGCTGCACGTCCTTGTGCTGAGTAGGTTTTTTTTCATAAAGCAAATCACATTTATCATCTGATATATACTTTTTGAAGTAATTTCTGTCTGTATATTTTCTTCTTTTCCCCTACTTCTTTTTCTCCGTCTAATGAATTCTTTTTATTCTGTAAAATTTTCGTATCTTCAATTTTGTTAAGTGCAATTCTTATTCTTGATAACTTACTTTTATTAGGTAATTCTTGTGAATCTTCTACTACATCTTCCATATCATTTTGAGTGTGGCTTCTATCTTCAGCAAATTTAATATTTTGAACAGTATCATTAATTTCAATAGCTCTTTCGGCATCAAGCAAATCGCACTTATTATTTAATATACTTTTTGAATTGACTTCTGTCTCTGCAGTTTCTTCTTTTGTTTTTTCTTGGACTTTTCTTTGTTCTTCTAATCCACTCTTTTCATTTTATAAAATTTTCCTCGAATTTTCATTTTTTTAACTTCAACTTTACCCGATCTCCTAGGTCTGCCTCTATGTTTCGCTCCTCTCTGTGCAACATTAGCACCTTTGTTTTCTTTATTTGCATCGTCGTCCAAATATTTCTTATTGAAATATTATCCTTCTTGTTATGATCTTTCCCTGCTTCTCCTAAATCTTTACTTTTTTTTTATCAAACCATTCTTGTATATTTTGAGTATCTTGTGACGAAGATTGTGACAAATCACTATACAATGTTGCAATATTTTCTTTCCTTCGTTTCAAAGACTCTTTCTGGTATTCTGTCTCTTCATTTTCTACAGTAACGTCTTTTTTCTCCAAGCTTTTGTTCAAGTTATTAGAAACTAAACTACCCTGATAACTCCAACTAGTCGCTTCTTTAATAGTCTCCTGTCTTCCTAACATGATTTCGGCAATTGTTTTTCGTAGCAATTCGATTTCTTTATCGAGGAGTTGACCCTCTTCTTTTGCTTGTTGGATTGAAAGGTCCATGCGCCTTTGCATTTGCGCGATTTCTTCTCGTAGTTGGTTTATCATTTCAATACTTTATTCGTCATTATCAGTGCATGCTTTATTTTTAGACATCGTTTTAAATGTTTCTAACTCTTTGTCTGAGTCTTGTTCAAAGCTAGATAGTCTGCCTCTATATGTAAAAATGAATCCAGCGTTTACCTTGATTTGTTAGCTTCCGCAGATGCTTCCAGTTCCAAAGGCCTTCTGGTTTCGTGGATTAAGAATTCGCCGCCGAGGATGACCGTAGTCCAAGTTAGTCCTTCCCGTAGGTATGGATGTCCTTGTTTTCCAGACGAAGCGATGTTTCACAATCCTAGGATTTAGCGTCCGTAGATGCTTTATGCTTTATGAGTGTTTCTTCCGGTTTCGTTGATAGTTACTTCGTTGTCGCGGATGACCATAGTCCCAAATAATTCTATCTTCCGTAGATGATGAACGTCTTTTGGTTTCCGAACAAACAATTTTCACTATCCTGGCAGGAGCGCCCAATTTTCACTATCCTGGCAGGATCGCCGAAATGTCACGTAAAGTTGATGCTTGGATTGTAGTAAGAAGGCTGAGTCGTAACCCAACTACTAATTTTCCTTTATAAAGCTTTATTATAAATAACTTACAAGAATAACACTGAACCGGAGAAAAGGGGTTGTATGAGAACAGGAACTAGAACAGGAACAACTGCCCGAGCTGGGTGAAATCTCGGTTTATATACGTTTTGGTTTTAGGATGTTGAGGGACTAGGTGTAGGTTATGATGTGGAAAAGTGTTCGAAGGTCGGGGGTCGATATCCTATCTCTGATGTGGACTAAGCTGCGTCACAGCCTAGGTGTATGCTATGATGATAAGGTGGTGATGTGTCCAAAGGAGTCAGAAAGTTGGCGGTCCATGTCTTATCACTGATGTAGATTGAGATGTGATTAATGTCACACGAAGATCGGCACCCCATATATCAGTCATGCACCAGTGCCATCTGTAGTCAATAATATATTTTTTCGTTACCGGCAGAACATATTCTTTTTATTTTATCGATATATTGGATTAATCGCTTCTTAAAAGTTAAAATTAAGTTGAAGTTAAAGTTTCTTACTTTTCATAATTAGTTATATTAAACATTTTATCGTAAAGTCATGTAAATATGTAATATATTACCTGCAATTTTGTAAGCCTTTTCATATTAAACATGTAAATTATACTTACCATATTGGTGCAAAGATTGTTTTATTATTGTTTTATTCAGCACAGTTGTTACTTAAGACTTAGGAAGACATTTATACAGCAATCACGCCACTGTACGCATGTGTGGCGCGCGCCTCCGTACAGGGAGAGCACTTAGGCGGACTGGACTGCCGAAGCGAAAGTGTTAATGCAATTTATGTTACGATTACATTTCATTTTAGAGTAGACGGCCTCATTTTTATATAGTCCAACCTAAACTTAACCCATTGGAAAAAGAGATAATCATTTTTAATATTATGTAAATATAAAAGGAAAATTAATTAGTTAAACAAAATGTGTTATACTTCACATAAAGTATAAAGTTCAAACCTAATTGTCTTGGAAAATGAAGCCTCAAACGAAAAAATATTATCTTATATTGTCTATTCTTTTTTCCATGTCAGTGCAAGTACAAATTGCATTACCTACACATAGCTCTTGATTCTTATCATTATGCTCTTTCCTGCAAAATATTCAGTGACACTTACAAAATCTTTACAATCAACATCATCTAATTAAATCCCTTTACCAATTGCACTATTAATTACACGATATTCTGTGCGATAAATTTATACTAGGTATCCTTCACAAATTCACCACAATTTTCTTCAGATCTACATATTTAGATACCATTTTTCAGAAATTCAACATGATTTTCTGCAGATCTGTATTATGATTAAATTTTATTACCCAGTGCTCTAAAATGTTCCGTAAATGCTTCAAAACGATCAGTAAATATTATAAATTCAATTTACAGCCATTATTACCTAATTTATGTAATCTCTCGAATATCCATTTATTACTAGCAGTTACTACTAACATTACCTTTTGTTTCGACCATTCGCGGGGAGACGCGATCGCGAGAAAGCACGTCAACGGAAGTCGTAAATTCCCGTTACGATTGGATAATCGACGTCACGAAATGATTTCGGTTGCGATAATACGGGTTGTTGAATTGACTTTACACTGAATTAACGGATATAATTAATGTTTATTCCAACAACTTCTTGACTAGAAATATACAATTAAATTCGATTGATAGCTAAAGTAACAAGGTGTTGTACGCGACGCACGCTTAGATGTTGAAGGTTCAAAAAATGTATAAAGACTGACTTTCTGTAACGATGATGCAGCGGAGAACACTTGCGATGGGTGGGTCTAATGATGCGAGAAAAGCTGATTTGTTAAGACCAAGTTCTTGTTGGGAGAGTGAGGGAAGGACTTCTCTGGTAATTGGTTAATTTTCTGGATTTGTGTGGTGGATGAAGGGTGTTAACCGCCCCGGAGAGAATGTTGCTAGTGTGAAATATCGTACATGAGAAAAACGATCTTCTCCTATCTTTCCGTAATAAACAATAACCTTTAGACAGTGACTTAGTGTAGATGTTTGGTTCGGTCTGAAGGACCTTAGAAATTCCTAAGATTTATGATCGGCTCTTAAGACTATTGAAGGTACGCAGTGAAGGCGTGCGGACATCTGGTTGCCATCCTGTCAGCGGTGTGTGGCCTGGTCTAGATAGAATGTCGCACGACGTAACACCTTTCGCGAAACAGTTGGGAAAGTACCCACAATTAGAAACTAACAGACGTATCCTTGGGACAATTTTTGATTTTCTTATCTTTTTAACTCCATCCATTTCCGTACTAATCTCAGTGATTTCCGATTTTTCTTAGAGCCTAACTGCAACCCTCTTGCTTTCTTACATTGGCCGTGACTAACGCGATTCGGGGTGCGTTGGAAAGGGCTCCAGGTAGTTTCACACAGCGCATTCTTGGATTCTCTCTATGGAAGAAAAAAAACGAACATTAAGATTGTGGCGGCACGGGCCACGGAACTTTCCAACGGCTCTGGATACAAAGCGCGACGCCGTCGAAGCGCAACACCGACGTGCCCAATGTACCATCGATATCTTCACGCTCTTTCCGCCGAATTCTCGAAAGAGCATACACGTACCAGCCCACGCTAGTGGGGGATATCGATGCGCAACGAAGGGAAGAATCCGTTCGATCCGGAACAAAAGGGCAGTCAGTCTGTCTTACGCCGTTAAATGTATACCTCCTCAGTACTATTGCATAGCAACGCGTCGAATGATCTCTTTGTGTCTATTGTTACTTGTTAATTGTTACCAGTTATTTGTTAGTCGTATCTGTTAATTGTTATTTGTTGACTCTGACTATTAATTCGTTCTTAATAAACTATTGTTCGTGAAAACATCTGAGTATTCCTTACGCACCTATCACGACACACCACCTCAAGATGGTTATGGATAACCAAAAACAATATTTACAACAATATTAAAACAATATTTATCGTTGATAGTAGTTATCGGAAACCGTAAAAATGTTCATATATAATGATTATTTGTAATCAGAACACATGAAAATTAATATTTTTTAATCACATAAATTTTTCAAAACATCTTTTATAATTTAGTAGGTTCTTTTATTGCCAAGGAGAGTGTACTTTTTTTTAATAACTTCTCTCGTAAGAATTTTGCGAATAATTGTTATTTTTGGCTACTGGTAAAAATATTCAAAGTTCTTCATATTTTTTACCGTTTAAACAAAGTCAGAAAATCCTATGTAGCATATAGGGATTTAGAAACAGCCTGATTTATTTATTCTAATTGTTTTTAGGTGTCTTTATAATGTTCTATTACAAAGTATCTTAAGTTAGATAGTTTTACCTTTAAATATAGATAGGACAATTTATTGCAAAACCACGTATACATGTTGTTAAGAAACCACCAATTTCTTAACAAATTTTTCTAACTTTTACTTCTATTTTTTATTTTCTCCTTACTATGTTTCTGTTTACGTATAAGTTGTACGTATATTGAAAAATATTAATTAAATATGTGTTGAGAATTTTGGATCTTAATAGTCGAAATAATGATATAGGAACACTAAATTAACACTTGGAATTGCTATTAGAATAGTTATATGTTTATTTGATAAACGATTAAAAAATATTCATCGATACACACCTGCATGCGTCTCAGCACTTTCTTCCATACCAGACTGTTAACTCAACAGTTTACATTCCTTTGTTTTCGAGACGCCACGCACGAACAATCTTCCACACACTGATATTCACATACATGCATCGCTACTACACAGCTAACCTAGTCTAGCACATAAAATTATACATATCTCAATAACATGATTTCAAGTCGTTTCTAGATAATAATGCCCTATTTCGCTCCTTTTATATAATTAATATGTTCTATCTGAAGGATTTAATTAATTAATA
>NT_176650.1:0-605 GCF_000188095.3 Bombus impatiens
GTTTAAGCGCTCGTTGAACTCCATTTGTCACTGCAAATGCAATGTACTACCCCTTATGCGTCGAAACAAGCAAAATAGCTGGCAAATCGCGAAGAGTTCGTCTATTTTGAAGAAAACTAACTGTCGTTTCCTTCCCGTTGGAGATATTTCGTCATTTAAGCGCTCGTTGAACTTTATTTCACACCGCAAATGCAATGCACTATACTTTAGGCGTCGAAACAAGCAGAATAGCTCGCAAATCGCGAAGATTTCGTCGATTCTGCAGAAAACAGAGTATCATTTCCTTCCCGTTGGAGATATTTCGACGTTTAAACCATATATCTCGACGTTTATGCGCTCGTTGAACTCCATTTTGCACAGCAAATGCAATGCACTACCGTGTAAGCGTCGAGAGAAGCAAAACAGCTCGGGAAGCTCCAAGATTTCGTCGATTCTGAAGAAAACTAACTGTCATTTCCTTCCCGTTGGAGATACTTCGACGTTTAAGCGCTCGTTGAACTCCATTTTATTCTGGAAATATAACAGTCATTTAGTTACCGTTTGAAACATATCGACGTCTAAGCGCTCGTTGAACACCATTTTACACTGGAAATGTAATGCACTAC
>NT_176651.1:0-18523 GCF_000188095.3 Bombus impatiens
AATTAAAAAATCGAAACATTATAATCATTAACTTCCATAAAAAAAAAATCTGCGATACCACCAATAATTTCTAAAATTATTATTTTGATTTAAAAGTGATTTTAAAAAAGGAAACTGATAAGACAAACAAAATAATTAATTGACTCTTAAATGAATCAATAAAATTATATAGCTTACTAACATCAAGTATGAATTTTATGGATTAAAGAATCGAAACATTATAATCATTAACTTCCATAAAAAAAAATCTGCGATACCACCAATGATTCCTAAAATTATTATTTTGAATTAAAAGTGATTTTAAAAAAGGAAACTTGATGAGACAAACAAAATAATTAATTGACTCTTGAATGAATCAATAAAATTATATAGCTTACTAACATCAAATATGAATTTTATGGATTAAAGAATCGAAACATTATAATCATTAACTTCCATAAAAAAAAATCTGCGATACCACCAATGATTCCTAAAATTATTATTTTGAATTAAAAGTGATTTTAAAAAAGGAAACTTGATGAGACAAACAAAATAATTAATTGACTCTTAAATGAATCAATAAAATTATATAGCTTACCAACACCAAGTACTAATTTTATGAATTAAAAAATCGAAACATTATAATCATTAACTTCCATAAAAAAAAATCTGCGATACTACCAATAATTTCTAAAATTATTATTTTGAATTAAAAGTGATTTTAAAGAGGGAAACTTAAATTTTTGTAATTCCTCCATGGAATCTCTTCCACTATAAGATGTATATACAATCCTGACACAACAAATTGCAATCTGGCGTAACGTATACTTTGCCAACTTCCATATTTCGAGGATCAGCGATCAGAAGATTGACAGGCTACATTATTCTCAACGAAATGAAAACTCCGTGTTCGTGCACGACTATAAAATATGGAATATTCTCTTACCAGAATCCTGTTGCTGAGCGTATCCAGCTATATCTATTGGTTGGCCGTTTATGACAAGATCCCTCATGCAACCGACGTAACCCTGTCTCAAGGCACCTGTCCATAGTACTGGAGGGACTGTTAGGGGTGCAAATGGAGCGCCCACACCGCCGATATACAGCAATCCATCGAGATCTAATTGCGTGGAATCACCTGAAACACGAAACGTTACGCTGTTATTCGTTTAATTTATCAGCGAGGAAATTTTAATTATAAATGGCGTACATTTATTTTATAATTTGTTACACGAGCATATTTGAACGTAAATCTTTCACGATGAAATATTCCCTGTAAAAAGTAATTTATAAATATGTAGCTACTCCTAAGCAACGAAACGATAAAGTTACTGCAGCGGATTATAAATAATATCAACCTGGCAATATTTATCCTGGCCGAGGAGAATCAATTTTTCTTCCAAACGCAATTTTGTTCAACTTTCTACAACTTCTCAATCTTTCGTGTTCCTCTTTCGAAAATAGTTCGAGTCTTTCGAAAAAGATTTCTTCACACTTTTGCACTCTGACTACTCTCACACGTGCTACACTGTCGGAGTACACGTGACACTGTCAAACCACAAAAACTGAATTAAAGAAATTACGTTGCCTATTTACATTGCAAATAGGTCCAGTCTCATACAACCGGTAATTAGCATAAACAGAATATTTCTCCTCAAGTTACGTAATATTGCGTCAAATATAAATAAATAATTGTAAAGAAATTTGCTTCTTTTACTGTTTGTTACGGGAAAACAAAGCTGGAAATTGTCGAGGGTGCACGTGTGCGTTAATTAACCGTTTCTTCCCTTCGCTGCTCGTTTTTCCAATTTCTAATCGGACATCGTGAGCGATATAAACGGAAAGTATCGGTGACAAATGTAAAACGGTGCGTGATGAATCGACGCGTTCGCGTAGTGCGTAATTCATACGCGTTCGTTCTTTCACGATCGGTGTTCGACCCGTGACGCGTGAAATTCGTTACCAATATATCCTTCGAAAGTTTGCGTGATGTATGTGACAGTGTGTCATCGTTTGTACGGATTTTTATTTCATTTTTTTTTTCTCTCTCAAGGCAAATATTTTTACAACGCACGTTGTTGTAGTGCGAAGTAACAGCGCTCGTAACAATTATAAATAGTTTAGTCGACGTGATATAAAATCCAATGTTACAACAATCGAACAGAAGCTTGAAAATATATCTCGTTTTCAATATCATGACAATTCTCAATGTAACACATAAATGCTGATATACATAATATTTAATTATATTTCATTGCATATAAATATTAATTCGGCCGAATAAGATATTCGATTAAATTTTTATCCGGACAATTTCTTATCCTACGGGATATTTGTTCGTTACTGAGGAATAAAATTTCATTCTTAATTTTTATTCGTTGCCTGCTGTTAAAATAGAAGTTCGCCTAACGCCGATCATATCAAGAAAATCGTAGACTCACTTTGTAAAGTGGCCACCGATATTCTAAAACGATTAAAAGAAAGGATTAAAAAGAAGAAGACATTACGACCAATTGCCCTTTTTACTATTCGAATCTCAGGTGGCTGCTATAAAGTGGAGAACTTCGTAGCACTTTCCACTTAGGTCTCAGTCGAAAATTTCGCCTTAATCCAGACCATGCTGCTCTACTTTATCACACATAATCTCCCTTACGAAACATCTCTACGTTCTAGTAATTATCCTCGTTATCTGCCATTTACGATCCTCTCATTACGCACTCAAGCAGCGAAAACGCGCCATCTCCCAGACGAGGTTGTTGGAAAGGGCTCGAACTATGCCTAATTGTTCTACCTGACGCTCACGAGCCCCGCGTTCAATCCTGCGTTAATTAAACGCCGATGAAATTATTTCACTTGCGATACTTTTATTTCATTGAGGAAAAATTTATCTTTCTTTTGTTTCGTATGTTTTATTGTTAGTTGAAAGCTACGCATCTTCGAAGCTACGATTCTTGGAAGGCTTAGTGGCCAGCAACCGAGGAGCAGTGGTCGTCATTTGTGGAAACGGCTTGAGAATATTTATACAGGTTCATTAAAAACTCACGAGCTGCGCTTAAGTTCCATTATCCTCTGGTCGGTTATTTTTCTTTCCTTACTGCACCGTTCGAAACTAGGAGTTCCCTGTCTCGTGAAAAAGAAGAAGAAGAAGAAAAAAAAAAGAAAACTGGAGGAAGAAAGTTCACTGACTCTCGAACCAGCAGTGAGACTATGAAAATAATATGGTTATGGAGTAATTGGATTTTCTTGGTAAACATAGGTAGATGTGAATTTTGTTGCCTTGTAAATTATATTTGGGAAGGGATTTTTATTTTCAATTTGCATTTGGATATTAATCTGTATTTTGTATTTGATTAATTTTGGTTACGTATTTGATGAACTTGTTTGTATTATAAAACCAGATTAAGAAGAGCTTTTCATATTATTGATGATAATTAGCATTGAAATAATTTGTTGAATGAAGTGATTTACATACATAGAACATGAATAGCAACAGATGAGGAACTATACATGTAAAAACAAGAAAAAGCATTTGGATATTAATCTGTATTTTGTATTATAAATACCAGATTAAGAAGAGCTTTTCATATTATTGATGATAATTAGCGTTGAAATAATTTGTTGAATGAAGTGTTTTACATACATAGAACATGAATAGCAACAGATGAGAAACTATACATGTAAAAACAAGAAAAGCATTTGGATATTAATCTGTACTTTGTATTTGATTAATTTGTTTATATCTTAAAATCGGATTAAGAAGAGCTTTTCATATTATTGATAATAATTGACATTGAAATAATTTGTTGAATAAAGTGATTTACATACATAGAACATGAATAGCAACAGATGAGGAACTATACATGTAAAAACAAGAAAAAGCATTTGGATATTAATCTGTACTTTGTATTTGATTAATTTGTTTATATTTTAAAATTGGATTAAGAAGAGCTTTTCATATTATTGATAATAATTGACATTGAAATAATTTGTTGAATAAAGTGATTTACATACATAGAACATGAATAGCAACAGATGAAAAACTATACATGTAAAAACAAGAAAAGCATTTGGATAATAATCTGTACTTTGTATTTGATTAATTTGTTTATATTTTAAAATCGGATTAAGAAGAGCTTTTCATATTATTGATAATAATTGACATTGAAATAATTTGTTGAATGAAGTGATTTACATACATAGAACATGAATAGCAACAGATGAGGAACTATACATGTAAAAACAGGAAAAAGATTTCCTTATTCATGGGATGCGTTAAATTTTGCAACTAATTGATATTGTGTTTTAAAATATTAGAGTTCTTGAAATCACTGTCAATTTTCAATTATTTGTTTCATTTTACAAGAGTTTCGTATTCAGATCTGTCCACAAAGTATGCTCGATTGTTGTTTTTCTGTAGCGATACGTAGATACATTTTGGAATTAATTTAGGTCTCAAGTATGAACGTTTTTAGTGGCTGAATAGTAGAATATATCGCAGAGAACCTGCTTTAAAATTTTTATTATTTTGTACATGTTCATAAACTTTGCTGAATTGAGGCGGTGCTACAGGAAAATATCGTTGAAATTAACATTTATACGAGTTAAGCCCCCTTCAAGGTAATAATTAGAACATTAAAAAGCTGCTTGGGGAACGCTTTAATTATTGTACTCTTGATTCATGAATATCTCAAAAATATTTCATTGCAACTTTGCTTTCACAATAACAGTAATTATACATTTGCATATTAAACATGCAAACGTTTCTATCTTTGGCCTTGAATTTTTATATCTGCAAAATAAATTCCTCTACGTCCTGAGTCTAAGTTTCTTGCCAACATTTTATGTCTTCGCAATCTATGATCAACGCCAGTTTACTAATCGCGCACTTTAACTTTATGCAAATTACCTTCCTCGCGTTACATATGCATACGGCTAAATTTAGTAATTTTTTAATAAAATAATATTAAACACTCTATCGCTCCACGTAACTTGGCTCCTAGTCTTAAAACCAAAACCTTCTTGTTACGTCGCCTTTCTTCCGGACGAAATTCCAATGTTTCTTAAATTTGCAAGAAGCTTCGATATCTTTGGCTGGGTTAATCGAGTCCGATAAACGTGGCATCTGCAACAACTCGTGCGCTTAAACTCTGTACAAAAGGACGATCGAAATAGTACACGTTACACGACATGGAATTCGGAAGAGAAATGTGGAGAGAACGTTACACGGACGAATCTTATTTTCTTGGGCAGACGATAAGATGGAGAGAAAAATGAATATGAGAGGAGAGAAATACCGAAAGACGCGGAAGCACGGAAGAGAGGAAATTGCAGTCGACCAAGCAGGATGAGTGCTCCCTCGTTGAAAATTGTTACCGCCGACAAGCGTGTAAGAGCTCGGCGATGAATCGAGCTGACTGAAGCGAAGAATTTCGACCGGTGATCATAATTTGCCAGATCAAATTTATACCGTGCTATTTTATTCTACGCGGTAGATCACCGGTGGCCGATTGCTGAATTACGTCAACCGCGTGTCTGCTGCGGATATGTACAGTGCGGCGAATAACTATACACTCGGCAATATTTTCACATTATCGATCGTCCACATGAATTTCCTCGAAAACAAAAGGCGGTTTGAAAAGGTCCACGGCCAACGATCCACTTTAGATTATTTTATGGAGAATTTTACGAGACTGCCTGATGAAAATGCGATTACAAATATTACGCAAACGCTGGTCCACCGTCTTCGTACGAGATAAAAATTAGAAAAACAAAAGATACATATAACAGCGTGGTACTTGTTGAACAGGGAAAATTCGGAAAGACGAGCTGAGATGACTTACTCGTTCAATTATTGCAACCTGGCCACGCATTATAATATTGCAAATCTGTGTGAATAAGCGTCACGTAGAGAGACGTGGTGCACATGTGAGTTTCTCACATGATCAGCAAATGTCCAATCCAATGTTCCTTTTCTGCCACTTGCGTTAATATCTAAGGACACCGGGTGCAACCACGTCTGACGCGACGATCGTGTAAAAATAAAAATAACAGATACAAAGACAAGCGAAAATTAAAGTGCAAACTAAAAACGAAAATCGCGAGACGAACGTGGACGCGCAGAGTGAACGACGTTCGGGACACGCGTGAACTTCTGAACGTGTCTGAACGCTCGCTTGTCGTCTCCAAACTGGTTTCCGCGATTCTCCGGATACGTATGGGTTTCTTTTTTTTGAGAAGATTCTTCTCTTGAGAAGATTATTCTATTGGCTTAACCGTAATCGCGCTTTAAATCCTGGTGATTCATGTTTTACAGATTACGCTGCTTTCAACGCGAATAACGCCGCCGACCATTTAATTCAGTTGCGCCTTTGAGGTTTTAGCATCAGAACGAGATAAAGGATTTCCCAGTGTTTCTTTCGTTCCAAGTAAATCGCTTCGTGCTTAAATGCTTTCCATCTCTTTGTACACTTAAAGGGATTTTGATTTATCGAGATTGAAATCGCACAGTCGTGTCGCGCTGGTTCAAGTGGTTCTCTGCGATTTGCAATTTTTTTTCTTTGCTAATGTATTATATTCTGTGTTAACCAGTTGGCTATTTTTCACGAGAATAGTCGTCATGAAGAAATGCCAATATCTTGTGGCCCTCTCAGTAATAAAATTAGAAAATAAGACAGTCGTTTCGTTAATTCTGTATTAACTTAATTCTATGTTATAATCATACATGTTCTTTGTTTGACGAGTATACTCGTCGCTTACTCTTCTATTTTTCACGAGAATAGTCGTCATGAAGAAATGCCAATATCTTGTGGCCCTCTCAGTAATAAAATTAGAAAATAAGACAGTCGTTTCGTTAATTCTGTATTAACTTAATTCTACGTTATAATCACACGTGTTCCTTGTTTGACGAGTATACTCGTCGCTTACTCTTCTATTTTTCACGAGAATAGTCGTCATGAAGAAATGCCAATATTTTGTGGCCCTCTCAGTAATAAAATTAGAAAATAAGACAGTCGTTTCGTTAATTCTGTATTAACTTAATTCTATGTTATAATCATACATGTTCTTTGTTTGACGAGTATACTCGTCGCTTACTCTTCTATTTTTCACGAGAATAGTCGTCATGAAGAAATGCCAATATCTTGTGGCCCTCTCAGTAATAAAATTAGAAAATAAGACAGTCGTTTCGTTAATTCTGTATTAACTTAATTCTATGTTATAATCACACGTGTTCTTTGTTTGACGAGTATACTCGTCGCTTACTCTTCTATTATTCACGAGAATAGTCGTCATGAAGAAATGCCAATATCTTGTGGCCCTCTCAGTAATAAAATTAGAAAATAAGACAGTCGTTTCGTTAATTCTGTATTAACTTAATTCTATGTTATAATCACACGTGTTCTTTGTTTGACGAGTATACTCGTCGCTTACTTTTCGCCACAAATCTTAGGTACACGCTTTTCAAGGTTTTCAAAGATGCAAGAACCAACTGGTTAAGTGTTTGAGATGTTTTTACTTTAATTTCTGGTTTCTGCTTATAGTTGCATTCATTTTACAATTCCTAGGAAGATTCTCTGCCTTAAAAATCTTGGAGCGTATTTGAAATTTGTAAAGCGGTCCAGCAGCAGACACTGTTTCGTTCTTTGATGATCTATCAAATCATTCCACGCTGCTGTTAAATACTCGCGTGTCAGAAGCTAGCGGTTCGTTTTCATTTTCAATCGCATTACATTAAAATTCTCTCGCTTAATCATAGAGCGATATTAAAATGAGGAATTCAACACGATGACGCGTCTATTGCGTTCTTCTCTCGTCGTGTTCATCCGCGATGATTGAAACGCCGCAACAGACGAGGTATAATCGGTTCTTGATAAGATGTTTGTGGGGAAAGGAAATTGTCAGAGTGGACAGCAATTGGAATCGTAGGCTAAGCTTAATTGCGAAGGCTTAAGCCGGTTGCATCGGGGTTTTTCGCGTGTTACGAGCGCAGTTGGCCCACAGCAAGCGTTCACACTCGAAGAATTCGCGCAAACTCGTCCCAGGCGAGGCGACGAAGCACAGTTTTGAGGCTGAAATTGCTAAAGGGTCGGTTCTCAAAGGGGAATTTCACGGACAAATTAACTGGCCGTGTAATTCCAGCGACCACCAACAGCTTCGTGAAACTTGCGCTACCGTTGATTCTGGATAAATACACAATTCGACCCAAGTTGTGAATTTCTTTCGGTTAACGCTAACACCACGAACACGCTCCAATATTCAGCTGTATTCGAGATTAGCGAGCGACAGTTTGCCAAACTTTTCATACTCCAGATAGCAGCGCGTTTGCTGTTCGCTGTACAATTTCTCTTCCTCGTTTTGCATTATTTTAATCAGTTAGCTGTTTTCGACGAGTATACTCGTCATACCTACGAAGTAGCTACAATTTGCTGTTTGAATTTCAATTTGGTAATCGCAGTAAACTGCGCCAATAAAATGAAAAAGTGATACAATCGTGTCGTTGCAACTCGATTCCTTAATTCGTTGCAATTTAATTAATAATAAAATAACAGAATAAAAGAAGCTACTGAGGATCGTTCGTGGTTGGAATTTTACGACACTGCGCCATCGTGTACACGTACGTGAAAAATCGGCGGGAAATTCGGCAAGACGACGGTGTGAGAATCAGGCCAAGACGGAAGTGGCCGGAGAGAGACCAGGAAGAACGTGATTCCAGCGGCGAGTGCCGGCTTCTATTATTCTGAGATATACAGGGTGTTTCCTACTTTTCCGGCAACATCGTAGGCGCATAATCTACAAATAAAACTAAGAAGAAAAAGATATGGTGCGGAACAGCAGATTTAAAACAATGCGGAAAGTCGATCGTCTTTACTCTGCCTGTACCTGCGCCACATTTCTTCTTCTCTGACTATTTACTGCAGTAGTTGGTTATCGTGTGAAGTATCGAGCGTCGTGTAGAAATGCCAAGATTATTTTCAAACGAGGAATACGCCGAATTATGTTTGTGCGTGGTATCTGCTGTACGAGAACACTAGCGTGTGTTTCCTGCAAGAAAAGTACCACATGGTTCAGTGTTTGTTAACATCTATTCAGGCTAACACCTATTTACCTACAATTTTGTAACAAAGCGTTTACGAGCAAACTTCGTGTAACATTTTCTCCTTATTTTCACTTGTAGATCATATGCTTGTACGATGTTGCGGGACGAGTAGAGAACACCCTGTATATTGAGCTGGGCGACAAAGAAGTCGATGAAGAATCCACCGCTGCGGCAATTCTCTCTTCCTTTTTGTTTATTTATCGGTTTAATAAAGCTCCGCCCGAAGCTATATCACAAAGTTCCCTATACTTCTCCGTTTGTTTGACTTTTTATCCTTTCCCCTATCCTGGCACCGGAGTTTTCAGAGTTATGAATAAATTCGCGATTAAATCTACCAGGAGTTTCTGATTGTCTTCTGTGCGGCTCAAGGAGATCCTTTATAATTCTCTCTTTGCATTTGGCGACGAGAAGTTAGATTAAATGAGAATTTGCCTATTGAAATTGCTATTGTTATTTCTTAGTTACTTGTTCGATTATATTCGACAAAGTTGTACTGTATTTGGCGATATCAGGTTCGATCTGGATTGTCTTTGGAATTGCTCGAGCAGATTATTTATAATTTTCATTTTGCATTTGAGCGTAAAATGTCAGATGAAATGGGAATTTGTCATAAGTAAGATTATTGTCTTTTGAACGACTCGAGAACATCCTTTGGAATCTTATCTTTGGCCTTGGCGATGAGGAGCTACACAGGTCCGATCTGGATTGTATTTGGAATTGCTCGAGCAGATTATTTACAATTTTCATTTTGCATTTGAGCGTAAAATGTCAGATGAAATGGGAATTTGTCATAAGTAAGATTATTGTTTTTTGAACGACTTAAGAACATCCTTTCGAATCTTCTCCTTGGCCTTGGCGATGAGGAGCTACACAGGTTCGATCTGGATCGTATTTGGAATTGCTCGAGCAGATTATTTACAATTTTCATTTTGCATTTGAGCGTAAAATGTCAGATGAAATGGGAATTTGTCATAAGTAAGATTATTGTCTTTTGAACGACTTAAGAACATCCTTTACATCCTTTAGAATCTTCTCTTTGGCCTTGACGATGAGGAGCTACACAGATTCGATCTGGATTGTATTTGGAATTGCTCGAGCAGATTATTTACAATTTTCATTTTGCATTTGAGCGTAAAATGTCAGATGAAATGGGAATTTGTCATAAGTAAGATTATTGTTTTTTGAACGACTCAAGAACATCCTTTGGAATCTTCTTTTTGGTCTTAGCGATCAGGAGCTACATTAGACGCGAATTTTTCATATTAACATAATTTATGATAATCCGAATTGATTCATTCCAATAAAAGATCGTTCAGAGAAGTGTTGGATTAAATGTGAAATCGAAATGTGACGATGCTTGTCGATTATCATTTAACAAGTTTCTAATTTACCGTGGAATTCCCTCGGACAATTAAATTTCCTAAAATTTATTCTCCTACAAACGACATGTACCGCTTCTTCTCCGAGCTCCATAGAAGATATAAATCGAAGGGGCAAAGCGAAATCGGCATGTTCTATTTTATAACGAACCAGTGCAAGAACCTCTGTCCTTCTATTCACCAAGTTACTTCTATTCAAACATTCTTACACCTGAATTAAAACGAAAGCTTATTAAATCTCAATGAAACCGAAATTAAACTATACCTTTATCAAGTTATTTAAAATCTTTAAAACCGGTCCAGCAGCAGTCACCGTTTCATTCTTCGATGATCTGTTTCTACAAATCGTCGAACGCTCCTGTGTTAAATACTCGCATCTCAGAAGCTAGCCGGTTCGTTGTCATTTCCAATCGCATTATATTAAAATTCTCTCGCCTAATCATAGAACGATATTAAAAACTATACACCAAGAAAAAAAAAAGGATTTTCCAAGAACAATAACCATTACGAATTACCATAAATGTCCAGCCATCGTAGTTTAAACGACCAGATCTAAACGACCGGAGTCTGAGCTCTAAATTTCGCTCGATTAATCGTGATCGTCAGGATCGTAGTACCGAGGTAGCGAATAAAAGCGAGCGACTTTCTAAAAAGACAGATCTAACGAAGGGTAACTACTAAGCGGTAATAAAACCAGAGGATCGTAGAAAAAGGCAAGAGCGCAAGATTTATTACGTTCCACGCATGGAACGGTTAGCTGCACCTGCAGATAAGTGTCCTCGAGCGTGTAACTCTGAATTATGAGTGGCTTGCTTCTCGATCCCGCGCATTTTTACCCTCCTTCGTCGTTTATTTCGTCGACCGACCGGATTTACAGTTCCGCTTGTAGTCCGTAGATTAGACGATAAACGCCATACATCCTGACGAACGAGTGGGAAAATTTAACAAAAAAAAAAAAAGAAGAAAAGGAAAAAAAAGAAAGAAGAGTCAAGAAAAAGAAGACAAAGATTCTGTCTGCTTACCTGGTGTACGGAATTCGACGATGGAACCGTCGACGGTGACGCGTCCGTCTCTTTCGACTCGGCGAAGTGCCACGTCGTGCCACGTGCCGTCGTCGATTCGTTGTTTCGACGATTTCACCTTCACCGGTCCGCTTCCGAGGTCAGCGTGCAGGTACAGATGACCATTGAAGATCTCGAAGGCGAAGAGATCTTGCTGCAAAAAAGAAACGACGTTTTACTTTTACCATCCATGTAGCCATCCACGTGTTACATTACTATATCACTAAGCTATAATATTTTACCAAATGTCCTACTGGACAAATTGTAAAATGTAAATAAATAAAAAAAAAAAAATGTTTACCATCGGTGGGTAAAATCGCGACTTTACAACTTTCGCGAAGCTTGCAACGTTTCTAAATATGTTGAGATAATTTTCTGGCTGCACTGGGTTAAATGCGTAGTAGAGATACTTGTATGTGGATGTCAGTGTGTGGAGGTACGTGTGTGCGTCTCGAAAACAGATGAATGTAAACTGTTCAGTCGAGGAACTAGTCGGGAGTGTGTATCGATGAATATCTTAGCAATCGTCCATAAAACAAATATATAACTATTCTAATATTAATCCCAAGTATAAATTTAGTATTCCTGTAACATTATTTCGGCTTCAAAGATCCACAATCCTCAACAAAATAATCAAACTACCGGCGAACGAGTGAACGTACAAAGTGCACGCGCTACTGTCTCTTCGTTTTTCCTAGACGATTCTCATCTCTTCCCAAAGTTTGTCGAATTTTTATATTTCCTGCTAAATAGCAGCACTAACTGTTAGTCGCAACGAGCGTGACAATCGAGCACGTGGACGTTCTTTGACGTTGAAAAAATGTCCCCAAGATACGCGTAGCTCTCTGGTCGCTGAAACCCGAGCAAGGGACGTGACCAAGGGACGAACGAGAAATTAAAGAAAAGAGGAATACGATCGAGCAAGCTCTTTCGTAGCGACCAGCCGCGTTTATTTCGCGACTAATAGCCATGTGTTAACGCGTGTATTTCCAAACAGAGAGTTAGTAGTGTGCGTGAGAGACACGAACGCGGACCGGCCAAGCATTTGTTCGCGGGATCCGGTGATTCCGCTAATGAGCAACTGGCGCTCTTAACGAGAACCCGGTTTTCGCAACTTTCCGATTTATTTCACGCCGTTGCGCGCTACGCAGCCGCGATTATTCGCCACGCTGACGCCAGCCCCGTGCTGCTCCTGTTTCGACGTTGAAATATAATTGTGGGAATTACGAGGCGGTATTGTTAAACCGAGATAACTGGCGGCTGCGAGGGAAACTCGGCTGCAGCGACGAAAATGCATTTCCTCTCGATCGTCGTTTGGCCGACTCGTGGCCCGGATCTGCCTCGCCTGTCTCTCGGTCTGTTCGTCGAACGCGCAGATTCTGCGATATACAGAGGATGTGCGACAACTCGCCAAGCTGGTTCCTCGCGAACGAATAAGCGAAAAGCGTGGAACGAAGATTTTTCATGTGGTGGGGCTTCGTTTTTTAGAGTAACAATTTTGGAGATGGGGTTAGGTTGGGGTTAGGTACAGGTTTTCAGCTATTAGGTTGTCCGGAAAGTTTCTTTCTTTTACAGACACGTCTCTTCCAAGGCTGCATCTTTAACAAACGTGAAACTTAATCCGTCAAACTTTGTGATTTTTATCTTGATAGAAGAAAATGGATCATACGTAACTCGATGAAATAATATAAAACGGAGGATGTCGTGCATCCAACGTTATCGTTCCACGAAAAATCGGCAGACTCAGCATTAAATTATCGCCTTCTGCCTCCGCAGTTTTCGCATATGCATCTTACAAAATTCATTTCCCGATTGTTCGACGATTTTATCGAGTTTAATTAAGGATTCGATAATTTCACGTGAAATCGGTCGGACGTGGTTCGTTCTGTTAACGAGGTGCTATCAGTGATTTTAATTACGTTCTCCCCGAATGATTCGTTTTAGGTTTTCGTTAATTAAATGTATTAGTAATTGAACGAATAATATCTGACGAAGAGTTTCGGTAATTCTATTCGGATATTTCACGAGACGTTTTGTATGTAGAACGTTCATCTTCGGATTAGCGAAAATAGAAGCTCGGTCGGTTGTCTATTTAGTTTTCCATCGCAAGCTGATACTGTCGTTTATGCTATACATAGCCCAATGGAACTTTTATTCTACACAACGATGGAGCATTTGTTTTTACAACGATTGATTTAACAATAGATAGAGGTAGTTCAATTAAATATGACGCTGATATAACAAGTTCTAAATCACAGTTTATTACAACAACTCTGTAAAGAAGATAGTTACGCTGGTGCGCGTGTGTAAGTCAAGTAAGTGACTGATCTAAGGGTGGAAACCCGGTCAAAGGATGTCGACTGTTTGAAAGATGGAAAATCAGCCAAGTTCGGTGACGATGCTGTGGCGGAGGAAAGCCGAGGATGGATGTGTCCAGCGCACGGGACCATCGGATTTGTCGATGACAATTTTGGCTAGGAGAGCGAGGGAAATAGGCTTCGTTGTTAATTGCTTATTTGCTATGGTGGTGGATGAGGAAGGATGCTAACCGCCCTCGAGATAAAGTTGCTAGTGAGAGGCCTCGTACGTGAGAAAAGGCAACTTTCCCGCGTCAACCCGCGGTGGACGATAAACTTTAGAAAACAATTCAGTGAAAGAATATTTGTTCGGTCTGAAGGACCTTGACTAGAAAGTTCCTGAGATTTATGGAGGGTACTTGAGACTATCGAGGCTACGTAGTAAGGATCTGAAGACATCCGACTACCATCTTGCCGGCGGTGTGTGGCCTGGTTTAGGTAGAGAGTCGACCAACGTAACAATTAAAAGTATTTTCGAATGCTTTTACGAATACTTTCTACGCGCAGTCCGCCGACTAAAAGAAGCAAAGAAAGGAAGAAACAATATATCAAACGAAATTTACATACCCTCGTGTGAGCTCCACTACGGCTGTACATGATCAAGCCGTTAGGTTCGTTGGTCCGGATTTTGAAGGATATACTGCCGGACTTGGCCGCCTTCCAAGGTGGCAGGACCTGAAACACAGGAGACATACGTCTCTTAATACCTTCCACTCTTGGCTACCACTTCTGAAAGACGTAAAACAGAAAGAAAAGGAAGACAAAGAGAGATAGATAGATAGATAGATAGAGAAAAAGAAAGAGAAAGAGAGGCGGAAGGAAGAGCGAAATCCCTCGACGTCCTGAAGAAGAATGGAGAACATGGACAGCGTCGGTGGTCCAGCGTGTTCGGAATCCAAAATTTCCTGCTCTTCGTCGTGCACGAGTCCATTCATCATGCATGACAGCTTAAATAATCACGTTTCTCGTGCTCGTGGAATTTTTACTTCAATTTCGCTGCGGTACCGAGTCTCCTGCGGCTGACTGATTTACGTTTCGCCATCGAGAAATTCACCGCAGTTCCGTCTCGGCCGCGTGTCCCATCGCCACAAAATTCTCGTGCGACCCATTTGTTGCTTGTTTCTCGGATTTACAGAAACAAAAAAAAAAAAAGAAAAAAAACGGACTAGGAGAGAAAAAGGACTAACAACGTCAGATCCGTGACGAGACGGGAGAAACAATTAGCCGCGAGTCGCGCGATTTTGCCTCGTCCTTCGGTTGCTATCGTTGGATCGTACGGTGACATCGCGCGAGAGTTTTCATTTTTGTGCAGATTTTTCAATCAGGTTGTTTAATTTCAAGACACCTGAATTTCATTCTTATTCTACGTCTATGCAATCCTACGTATTAGGACGCTGATTATACTTGATGCGCTATCTTAAAGTAAATGTTAACTGTTAAACAAAACAGTAAAGGAATCAATGGATGCAGCAAACAAAACGTTGCGAACATTGTTCTTACGTTACATGTTTCAACAGTAAGAAACCGATGTTTAAACAATTTTTTGAAGACCTTTTACTCGGCAACGAGGAGGCGGTCGAAAATGGAATTTCAGTCTGTTGAATATAGCACAGCAGTTGAAAATAATATTGGAAATAGTAGCAATCGAGTTGATTTCACTCGTCCTTTACCGAGTGATTCACATTAGGCAAACGATGATGATGACCTTTCATACAATTTACAATATACATTTATACTATTATTATTATTAAATCTCACACTTGTTATACTCCTCTGGATCTCCCAATTGTTTATTAAATAATCCAACAAATACGTGGGAATTCAGACTATACGCTTTTCAGAGCGTATCAGTGTGTTAAGTTTGGTTGAGCAAAATTGAGCGAATGGACGAGCTATTATACTTTTCTCGATGATCATCAGTTGCATAGATTCGATGACAGCGTTAGACGATCGTTATATTTAACTCGTAATTATCAATTTATCAGTCTGTATCTACGAGAATCTTCATCTTCATCTTCCTTTTCTAACGCGTTAGTTGTACGATGCAAATGCAAATACAGCGTCTTGAGATTAACCGAAGATCGATCGAGCTCACAACTGTTACGTGTCACCGACGATCTAACGATACGATTTCTTGACGAGTTTTCCTATCGAAATAGAGTTCTCGTGTGATGAGAGCAACGTCGAGTGTCGGTGTTGGATTTAGGATACTTGAGTTAAGTTGAATTGGAAAATGTTTGGTTGTAGCTGCTATCGCATGATCTACGGTTTTCAACGTTTTGTTCGAGTCTGGCAGGTTCGTACGAGACGGAAGGTGTCTGGGTAAGGTACACGAAGATTCGGAAGAAACGCGGTAGAGAAGCTCGCGTTTTACAAGTTGGAAGGGAGATCGAAAGTGGTTCTGGGAAACAGATAGCAAGAAAAGTTTTCTTCTTCTCTCGACGTGGATATTTAGTTTTTCAATTCTACTCTGCAAATAGAATCTTCCCTTTCTCGTAACATTAAGCGACGTATCGTTGATAGGATAAAATCGACGATCGAAATTTTCTAACGTGTTATATCGTATGGAAATTTCTTTCTGTCGTGTAGATTCTGGTACAGTAGAACCTCGGTAGCTCGAACGTCTGCAATTCCGAAAAGCTACGTGCAATGGAACTACAACTTTGTTCATTCTACTGCGCTCAGTTGTAGGGAGCTTCGTATAAATGGGAAAAGAAATTTGCTGTAATTTCTTCTCTATATAGATAAATATGCAAAATATAAATATAATCGAAGAATATAAATTTTGTTATTAAATTATGATTTCGTTCACGTTCAGACGCCTTGTTTTATCTCTGTAACTCGATTCAATTCGAAGAATCGCAGTTCATCTTTGTAGCTTACCGCGTGCTTTTTCATGTAAACTGATAGTTTTTCGTCAGTCAATTGGAAAGCAAATGTTCATAATTTCTATCATTAATTTGTGCCATTGCGTCGTTGAACGTCTATAAAAGGACAAACCCAACACGTGTAGAATAAAGCTGATAATAAAGCTTCTTTATAAGTCGAAAGCTTCTTTATTGCCAGAAGGCAAGCTCCGATAAGCTTTAAAATCTTCGTAACTCGACGACTTAAACTCTTCTCTCGAGATTCGAGTTACGCAGGTTCTACCGTAATACGAATTCGAACCAAGTTTCCTTGCTTTTACCTTTGCAAAAACAAAATCCTGTAGCACCTAACCCCAATCTACTGATCTATTGAAAATATAGAAAGTAATTGACTTAATCGTTTTAACACGATGACTACTCAATTACGATTACTCAATGAAGATTATTAAGATTAGTAATCTACTAATCTATTGAAAATATAGAAAGTAATCGACCTAATCGTCTTAACGCGATAACTACTCAATTACGATTACTCAATGAAGATTAATAAGATTATTATGATTAGCAATCTACTAATGTACTGAAAATATAGAAAGTAATCGACCTAATCATCTTAACACGATAACTACTCAATTACGATTACTCAATGAAGATTAATAAGATTATTATGATTAGCAATCTACTAATGTACTGAAAATATAGAAAGTAATCGACCTAATCATCTTAACACGATAACTACTCAATTACGATTACTCAATGAAGATTAATAAGATTATTATGATTAGCAATCTACTAATGTACTGAAAATATAGAAAGTAATCGACCTAATCATCTTAACACGATAACTACTCAATTACGATTACTCAATGAAGATTAATAAGATTATTATGATTAGCAATCTACTAATGTACTGAAAATATAGAAAGTAATCGACCTAATCATCTTAACACGATAACTACTCAATTACGATTACTCAATGAAGATTAATAAGATTATTACGATTAGCAATCTACTAATGTACTGAAAATATAGAAAGTAATCGACCTAATCGTCTTAACGCGATAACTAGTCAATTACGATTATTCAATGAAGATTAATAAGATTATTATGATTAACAATCTACTGATTTATTGAAAATATAGAAATTAATTGACCTAATCGTCTTAACGCGATAACTACTCAATTACGATTATTCCATGAAGATTATTAAGATTAACAATCTACTAATCTACTGAAAATATAGAAAGTAATTGACTTAATCATCTTAACACGATAACTACTCAATTACGATTATTCAATGAAGATTATTATGATTAACAATCTATTGATCTACTGAAAATATAGAAAGTAATCGACCTAATCGTCTTAACGCGATAACTACTCAATTACGATTACTCAATGAAGATTAATAAGATTAACAATCTACTAATCTACTGAAAATATAGAAAGTAATTGACTTAATCATCTTAACACGATAACTACTCAATTACGATTATTCAATGAAGATTATTATGATTAACAATCTATTGATCTACTGAAAATATAGAAAGTAATCGACCTAATCGTCTTAATGCGATAACTACTCAATTACGATTACTCAATGAAGATTAATAAGATTATTACGATTAGCAATCTACTAATGTACTGAAAATATAGAAAGTAATCGACCTAATCGTCTTAACGCGATAACTAGTCAATTACGATTATTCAATGAAGATTAATAAGATTATTATGATTAGCAATCTATTGATCTACTGAAAATATAGAAAGTAATCGACCTAATCGT